>NC_053155.1:237500071-237507571 GCF_016835505.1 Polypterus senegalus
AATTTTCAGCTAAAAGACCACAGTAAAGCATTAAAATGTTGCCTGGAACATCAGTCATCCCCCCCAAAAAAAAGCACAGATAACAAAAACTGAACAAATACCAAAGGGAAAACACAATCTGCTCATGCTGTGCTAATGTGTCAATGTTACTGATGGGTTTGGGCACGCAAAATGTCATACCTCACCTATAAACGGAACCTAGTAAGCTGTGCAATGTGACAGCATCTTGGCTACTAAAAGAGCTCACCTTTTTTACTTGCAATTCCATAATCAAATCCTTGGGCACCAGAAGCAGTAGCACCCCTACTGAAAGCTTGGACAGAAAAAGGGCTTGGGGGTGGCGTCTGAGCTCCTTGATCCAATGCAGTTTGCTCTATTGCCAGAAAGATCAAAATTGGTAAAGAGCGAAATTCTGATTGTGAAATTGTCTTTCACATGATTCTTTTTGTGTCTTCGTAGTACAGATGAAAAGATGACAATAAGTACAGTGCTGTTTGAAAGTATGTGAACCATACAGTAAGATCATTTATTATTCTTGTGTAAAATATTAAAATAAACTTGCAAAATCTTGATCTAAAACTTTATTCATAGTAAAGACATTCCAAATAAAGGGCACTAAGAAGAACACAATTATATATGTTCTCTGATTATTTAACAAGTTATTAAAGAAATAATTAAACAACTCATATTTCATGCATGCAAAATTATGTAAAACCCTTCAGGTCAATACCTTGGGGTGTTTACATCTACAGTAATAACTCTGAGTAAATGCCACTACTCTGCATAATAGTATTCTGGTTTTCAGGGCGTCTGGCATTAACAGTCATCTCCAGATCCTGCCACAGCATCTCAACTGGATTTAAGCTAGGACTTTGATTTGGCCAATCCAACATCTTCTTTGTTCTAATCCATTCTCTGGTTGATTTGCTTGAATGTTTATGGACACAACTTTACCTGCCTGATTGGTGACATGATATTCTGTTCAAAAATCCACAGATTCAGCTCTCTTATTACTGTTAAAAGCATGCACAGTTACCTAAAATGCAAACAGGGAGGTCTGCAGCCCTCTAGATACATCTGAGTTGGTTTTTACCAGATTTAATTTGTTTTCATATGTATCTTAATGATATTTTGGACAGGTGTCTAGCTTGTAGGCAAGGTTTCAATCATGTTAAATGGTCTTCATTTGTGAATTATTTACCTGACAAAGGACTAATGGCCAAACTGACCAGTCTCCATGCAAATTCATTCTTTAAGGTTTCACTTATTTTTGCTCCTACACTAATTCTCTTTAATTGTGCTTTTGACTATACACGATTTCCTCTAAATCAAACAATGGAATTGGTAGTTGCACACCTATTACATCAGAAAGACGGATTAAATAACACTTTCATGGTAAAACTAAGAGAATCTACAAGTGCCCAAGGAGTTCACATACTTCCAGAGATGCACTGTATATGAAATGACAGGATAATTATAATAAGCCACTAGCAATGGTTGGATTTACACTATGATTGAATCCAGATTACATTAAATGCTCCAGAATTCATCTTATATTTACAATCCAATGCAACTTGTATTCACCCTGAGAAATTCCAAAACTACAATCCCTGAAGCCTACAAAAAAGTTGTAATGCCAGGCCACCTTAAACTCCATTACACCTCTAAATCAGAGTCTGTTTTGTAAATGTGTCAATCAACACAAGCAGCCTGTTATCCCATCCATACCAACGCAGCTGAAGTTCTCCCAACTCAAGTCTCTATTTGGGTGTGAGCTGCCAGGTGTTCTGTAGAGTAAATTATATGTCGTTATTTGGAATACATACATTTCATGTGTGTTCCATATCTACAACCTACTGGGTAAATCTAGGATAACAGGAAAAGTGAGGCAAGAAATGTTAAACACATTCCGTAGATCCCGTTATATAAGCCGAGAATTTCATCCTAGATTTTTGGCTTGGAGTTTGGGGGTCGGTTTATATGAGTATAGCTTCAGATTCAAGATTTCCAGCGCAATGCCAATGAATACGGAAGTAAATAATGATGAAACCACAGAGCCATCTTTCAGATGAAGAAGTAACTTTGCATTATGGTACTTTAAATGAAATAAAGAATTTATTCAAAAAAGTGTTTTAGTTGTTGATTATATTAGTAAAATTTATAATAAATTATCGGGAAGTTTAATATAAAAATTTTTGTTTTGATTTACGATCAACATCTTGCGTTACGACCCGGATGCGGTCACGTTTATCCGCTTGCGCGATTGTAAACAAACAACCGAGAGTGTTAGTAGTGTCAGTCGAAGCCCACATACATGTGTTTGTGGATGTAATTTAGGTCATTGCAGTGATTTACCTATATATATATATATATATATATATATATATATATATATATATATATATATATATAATTCATTAAGACCATGCAAGGAAGACACATAATTGATAAGGAAGGAAGAGAAGGTAAAGAAAGCGATCACAATCGAAACGAAGATGGAAATTGTGTGGAAATATGAGAGTGCTGTTTGTGTGACCGATCTTGCTAATAGGTACAGCATGTTGAAATCCACCATCTCGACAATTTTACAAAGAAAAGATTTGCATAAGAAGGCTCCTTCTAAACAATAACCACCTTCTATTTCATTCTCTTCTTCCTCCCTTCCTGCAGCCCAAAGATGTCAAATTAAATGGTGAGTACAATATGAAATTGTTGTTTCTAGAATAGAATGCCTTTTATTGTCACTATACACATCTACAATGTGAGTAAAAGCAGCTCCTTCAGTACAGAAAAAAAAGTTCTGTATAGGGCTTGTATGGTTGTTTTTTTTAGCCTTAGCATAACGCCGGATCTGCGGCCCCGCTTCTGCTTTCTTTCCCTCCTCCATCTGCATCGTCTCCTAGACCTGACAACAACCCACGGAGAGCCCGCTGGTCTTGCTATGTTGTCTGGGATGTTGTGCGTGTGATGAAAAACACTCGAAACAGATGTCTGGCTCTGGACACCGATATCTATAAGGTTCTGACGGGTGTAGCGGATGTTCGCCGAACCGATCGTGCACAAACAAGGAAAAAAAAAATAAAGTACAAAAACAACAAAAAAGTGCACTGAAAAGGAGAGCCCTGAGCTGCTGCGACCATGTGCGCCACCATGCTCCTAGCTTAATCTAGCCTACTCCTGGTAGGCTAGACACTTTTTATAACTTTTTGGTTAGCACATTAGAAAAATTATTGGTGTTTTGGTAAATAATTCACATTATACAACCCTTTTTTTTATATGAAAAGGTTAAGTAAGTGTTGCAGTGGGAGGTTCAGATCGCATTATGGGTTAGCCTCCGCGAACAAATTAAGTTCGTAAGTCAAGGGTCCACTGTATTGCGTATTTAAGTTAATCAAATTTATAACGAGTCTCCGGAAATCACCCGCCGATATACCATATTTGCATATATAGTTTCAACACAAAGGATTCATTTTACCAAACTTCTCCGCAATCACTTCCTGGTTTCCATCAAAAATGCCGGCAGTCTCAAATTCTCGCAGATAAATATGATAAATATACCTGGAGAGACACTTTTAAGGAAATTTAGAAAATTTTGCTTGGAGAAGGGGGTCGGCTTAAATACCGGTCATCGGCAAATACATGTAATTTAGTAGGTAGAGAAGGGGGTCGGCTAATATACCGAGTTGGCTTATATTTTGGGATCTACGGTAACTAAAACAGAAACTTTTTCATGTGATAGTAAAAATGACAAAATGCTAACATGAAGTGTATAAGACTGAAGTCCAAATATCAAATAAACACTTTCGCAAAATATAACCAAAGAAAACCAAATTATTCAATTCACCCAAGCCCAAATATAGACATACCTTGGCTGGTGCAGAGGTAAGAGCTGCTACCTCGTAATCAAAGGGTTGCGAATTTTAGTTCGGACTTTCTCTGTTTTGAGTAATGAGCGGCTATTATTACTACTATAAGTAGGGGGTTCCCCCTTGCTTGCTTCGCAGGCCAATCCCCCGGGCCTGCGCTATACGGCAGCCGCGTCTCTGCTGCTCGCGTTGTGAAGAGGGAGGCTCAATGCATCTCATGGAAACGCAGTCACTCCTCCGAACCTCCCGCTTAAACGGTGATACAATGGAAAACAAATATAGTTTTTTATTACCTCCTCTTTGCTCGATCAACTGCTGGCTTGCTGCTGCTGCGCTGTGTGATCTGAATCTCGCAATGTGCTTTGAACATTTAAAAGCCTGTACAGCAGTTATCCAACTCTTTGTCTTTTATTTCTGGCCCCGGGCGTAGTTAAATCTTTTGGCACAAAGTCTCGTCTTGCGGGATGGGAGTTCTTGATATTTTTTAGTTCATAATTTAAAAACAGAATAAGAATCTGAAAATCTAACAACATTAAAGTTCGAGAAATTCTGAAAAGAATGATACCAAACATATATACACAGTGGTGTGAAAAACTATTTGCCCCCTTCCTGATTTCTTATTCTTTTGCATGTTTGTCACACAAAATGTGTCTGATCATCAAACACATTTAACCATTAGTCAAATATAACACAAGTAAACACAAAATGCAGTTTTTAAATGATGGTTTTATGGGAGAAAAAAAAATCCAAACCTACATGGCCCTGTGTGAAAAAGTAATTGCCCCCTTGTTAAAAAATAACCTAACTGTGGTGTATCACACCTGAGTTCAATTTCCGTAGCCACCCCCAGGCCTGATTACTGCCACACCTGTTTCAATCAAGAAATCACTGAAATACTAGCTGCCTGAGACAGAGAAGTAGACCAAAAGCACCTCAAAAGCTAGACATCATGCCAAGATCCAAAAAAATTCAGGAACAAATGAGAACAGAACTAATTGAGATCTATCAGTCTGGTAAAGGTTATAAAGCCATTTCTAAAGCTTTGGGACTCCAGCGAACCACAGTGAGAGCCATTATCCACAAATGGCAAAAACATGGAACAGTGGTGAACCTTCCCAGGAGTGGCCGGCCGACCAAAATTACCCCAAGAGCGCAGAGACGACTCATCCGAGAGGTCACAAAAGACCCCAGGGCAATGTCTAAAGAACTGCAGGCCTCACTTGCCTCAATTAAGTGTTCACGACTCCACCATAAGAAAGAAACTGGGCAAAAACGGCCTGCATGGCAGATTTCCAAGACGCAAACCACTGTTAAGCAAAAAGAACATTAGGGCTCGTCTCAATTTTGCTAAGAAACATCTCAATGATTGCCAAGACTTTTGGGAAAATACCTTGTGGACTGATGAGACAAAAGAACTTTTTGGAAGGCAAATGTCCCGTTACATCTAGCGTAAAAGGAACACAGCATTTCAGAAAAAGAACATCATACCAACAGTAAAATATGGTGGTGGTAGTGTGATGGTATCTTGGGTATTGCAACAGGACAATGACCCAAAACACAGCAGCAAATCAACCTCTGAATGGCTGAAGAAAAACAAAATGAAGACTTTGGAGTGGCCTAGTCAAAGTCCTGACCTGAATCCAATTGAGATGCTATGGCATGTCCTTAAAAAGGCGGTTCATGCTAGAAAACCCTCAAATAAAGCTGAATTACAACAATTCTGCAAAGATGAGTGGGCCAAAATTCCTCCAGAGCGCTGTTAAAGACTCATTGCAGTTATTGCTGCTAAGGGTGGCCCAACCAGTTATTAGGTTCAGGGGGCAATTACTTTTTCACACAGGGCCGTGTAGGTTTGGATTTTTTTTTTCTCCCTAAATAATAAAAACCATCATTTAAAAACTGCATTTTGTGTTTACTTGTGTTATATTTGACTAATGGTTAAATGTGTTTGATGATCAGAAACATTTTGTGTGAGAAACATGCAAAAGAATAAGAAATCAGGAAGGGGGCAAATAGTGTTTCACACCACTGTATGTAGGTTTTAAAATAAGCCTAATTTAAAGCAACAAACTTAACTCTCTCACTCCGAGTTGGTGGCATTTATTGCCATTCTTTTCACAAAAGCAGAGAGGACCACAGTTGGTGCTGTGGCAGATGCCTGGTCAGAACTATTTGCTGTACCAGCAATCAAAGATACAATGCCCTGTGACTGCTATCAGACTATCACGCTCTATTTGTGCTTTTGGCAATGAAGACACACTTGTACAAAACATGCTGTACCAGCAATCAAAGATACAATGCCCTGTGACTGCTATCAGACTATCACGCTGTATTTGTGCTTTTGGCAATGAAGACACACTTGTACAAAACATGACAGATTTGCTGCAATGTTGGACACCCGGCAATGTTTTGTTGAGGACTGTGTGTTGAGTTACCACCCAGGTCAACATATTACTGTTGATGAGCAACTGTTTCCAACAAAGGTCCAATGTCCTTTCTTGCAGTACATCTCAACCAAGCCTGACAAATCTGGCATGGACTGAGGCAGTTTTGAAGACAAAGTACATGTGCAAAGCCACTCCTTATTTAGTACAAGATCTCCCGTCTAGATCTGGCAGTGCCATGCTGACGGTGTATGCGCCCAAAAAGAAGAAGTCTGCCTGCATTATCAGTACCATGCACTATAACGTGGAGATTGGGCAAGATCAAAAAAAAAAAAATGTTCAAATGAAAACTCATGTTTAAATGACAGAGTTTTCAAATAATGATGTTTTTAAACATGGATGAGTGTGTGCATGTACACCAGAGACAGAGACAGATTTGATGTCATTCAAGTGGTTACTGGTATATAAAAAAACACTTTCGCAAAGGTATAACAAGAATAAAACTGAATAACAAAAATTCATGTGACAACAGCATACCAAGAAGTCATGATTCACCAGCATTTGTGTGTCTGCTTATATCCCATTACCGATATCTTTTACAGGTAGCAAAAATTTACTCCGGTGTTACAGGGTCAAATCAAACGTAAGTTTTTATTATATTACAGCAATAATAATAATAGCAGCTCACTACTCAAAATGGGGAAAGACTTGATTAAAACTCGCAAACTCTTTATTATGAGTAGCAGCTCTTACCTATGTACCAGCCAAGCAGGCATGTTAACTTTCGTCAGCTTTTACTCATTAACAGCAACATGTAAACTGAATGATTTATACCTTTAGTGAAAGCGTTTATTTGATATTTGGACTTCACATCAGCATTCTGCCATTATTACTAGAACATGAAAAAAGTTTGTTTTAATTATGTATTCAACATTTTTTGCCTCGAATTTCCTGTCATCAGACATTTATCCAGTTGTCGACACAGGAACACAAGAAATGTATTTATTCAGAATAACAATATATTATTTACCCTACACAATTCCAAACCCTACACACCCAGATAAATTACACAGCCTTGAACTGGAAGAACTTCAGCTGCGTTGGCGGGAATGGGACAGCAGGCTGTTTGTGCTGATTGACACATTTGCAAAACAAAGATACTGACCAGGAGGTGCAAGGGAATTTAAGGTGGCCTGGCCTTATGTTTCATAGGCTTCAGGGACTCTATTGCTAACGGTTTTGTTTGTGCA
>NC_053155.1:237512571-237597571 GCF_016835505.1 Polypterus senegalus
AAAAATTACAATAGAAAATATTCCATTGGAAAGTCTAATATTCCCACCAAGAGAAATAAGGCCGAGATAAATGAAAGCAAAATAATAAACACATGACATTGATGCTTTAGCTAAACATTTTTAAATTATAAGTAAGGAATTTCAAAACCTTACCTTCTTCATGTCGAAGGTACTGACTTCCTCCCCGATCCCTTGCAAGAGACCAGGCTTCACCTTCATCACTTTCACAAAACTCCACTATACTGTTCTTATCCAACTGTACCCAAGTGCCTTCTGAGTTTGTTACCTGGTATACAAATAATCCTCTTGATTTTGTGTCAGACACTTGCAATATTATAATAATTAAAATTAATGACAGTGCAATTGCAAAATATTAAGTCTAATGATATTTCCAGAATATATAAATACTATATTGACACTTACAAATTGTTGAAATTATACAAACCAAAACTGTCTGTTTAAAGGAGAACAAATATGAAAATATTGTTATATATTCAACAATAGTGCTATGCAACATATTTACCAGAGGAGAGAGACAACATTTTAAAAATAACTGAATAAACAAAGGTGCAAGAAGACATTTCTTAAATAAATGTTTAACATACTTTAATAATTAATGCCAATGCCCTACTGTCTTGCAGATACAAAGGTTTATTTAAGAAACAGCATGACACACCACATTCTCAAATGAAAGTTAAGAAAACCTTTTTGAAGCCTCAGAATACAAAGAGGGAGTCAAGAAAGAAAGGAAAAGAAAATGAAGACTAAATCATTTAATATAACATTAATGTTACAAACAAAATACTTAAGATGACATGTTAAATTGGTATCAGAACACATTTAAATGTTCAATAAGCTCAAAATCTGATAAAAATGGCACCATTAATTTATATGAACCCAAAACATGAGTAAAAACGTGTCTTTTAAATTTATATCCAGAATTATAACAATTTATAATTTATTTCATAGACTGTATTCTTTCACTGCATATTCCTATAAAATGATGGACTTGCTAAGCTAAACTGAAAACAAAAGTTTTTTTTGTGGCATACTTCATATAGCTTTTCATTTAATCTTAAACTGTGCCTAGTTGCCAGACCTAAACTAACACTCAGGCTTTTAACCTTTTTATAATATTGATGTTTAAGTAAAAAACATACAATACTGCCTGATTATATCATATTATTATTATACTATTATTACAAAGATGCCTACCCACCAATGTAACTTGTAACTTCTATGTCCTTGGAAATACCTGGTTACTTAATGCACTGTCTCATGCAAAGTTCCACCTATCTGTACTATCTCTATTCCCCTTTACATAGTTAACATATGAAAGAGTTTTATAGAATAAAATTCCTCCTTGAAAAGCAGTGTCAAAGTGAACTTATTTACCACAGGTCCTGCTAAAAGGACAAATATATGAGACAGGAAACATGTTAACACAAAGATCAGTCCTGCTACCTCACGGATACAGTTTCCTGGGTATGAATCAAGCACTGGTCATTACCTATGTAGAAAATGCATGTTCCAAGTGTGTTAAGTTTCCCCTTACATCCTCAAACGCATGCATGCAGGTTAGGCTGATTGTCAAGACCAAACTGGCCCTTTGCGAGCGTGTGCATGAGTGGACAAGGCCTGGTACCCTGTCCACAACTATTTCCTGCCTTGTGCTTAGCATTGCCATTGCCAGAATGGTCTCTGGCTCTCTACAGCCCGGAGTTCGATTAGGGCATATTTGAAAATTTCAGTCTTAATGAGCAGTATATTAGGCGTATGAGGTATAACAGAAAAAAAAATAGCACATGAAACCCATGAACAAGGAACTGGCAATTACTTGCAGGTCATATTAGGAGTAAAAATAAACATTTTATATAAAGAGTTTTTAATATATATACATATATACACACAGTTATTGATCCTTTTGTAATTAAGTAAGCATCTGTCACCTATGAAGGGATATATTGTAGTCATAGCCATAAGAACATACACTTGAATCCATACCTCGCCTACTGCCTTCAGTTTGTTTCCCAGAACTAACATTCCAATTGGGATACCTCTAAGGTTAGGGCAGCTTCTGATGTTGTGACCCGAGGGTCCTGTCCGCACTACCTTATAAGCACCTGGTCCACCTCGCAGGCACAGGGTGTCCTGCTCCCTTATTGATGCGTCATAGGAGCATCGTGCATTGGTCTCTTTAGAATAATCAGAATGAATTCTGGCCCCCTTAAAAAAATAAAAATAAAAATAAATTAATTAGTGTCTACTGAGGAAAAAAAAAACAATTTTTTAATCAGCTTTATTCTAAGAGTTTTATTTTGGCTGCTAATACATTATAAATACACAGCTCATGCACAGATACTGCCTTGTCAGTCTTATACTTGAACATAGGTACTAGTATTTGGGAGAACAGAATGTATCTTGAACAATTTCTGATATGAAACTGAATCAGTATTAAGTGTCTATTTTGTGAATTATTTTTATTTATCTAAAACAAGGAGACAACCTGAAAATACCGAAGCTAATAGAATGCTCCACTCAGCCAAGTAACTGGTATCTTGCAATGCATTTCAAATGGACTTTTAGGTAATAAGAATGTTAAAAAGTATGTATGTTTCAAATGCTTTGCTTTCCCAAGTTGCAAATACACAGACACAACTGATGTTTTATCTAAAACTATTACTAAATATGGAAATTTGCAATAAATAATGTAATGTGAATAATTATTTCAGCAAAGATAATTTTCTAAGCAGTTTTCTTTTACAGTACATGTTCAAAATTGTTACATTCATTCTAAGATGGCATTGCACTACACAAATAGTCTAGCAATTTTTTTTTAATAGCCTTCATTTACATAATACTGTGAGTCATGACAAGTCACAGTGTACAAGGTCATAACTGCCTGTGACAAAAATTAAAAATGTTTAATTTTGTCTTAAGCCATTAAGTGTGGGCTCCTGTGTGTATATGAGATTATAGCAAATGAGCATTCAGCCAGATGTGGCCACAAAGAGAGAAGAAAATGTGTGCCTTTTTACTACACAAAGAAAGTGAAGCTTGACTTTCCAGTGTTTCGTGCGTTTGTCATGCTATGACAGACTTGATAAAGACTGACCAAACCTTCACCTGAATTTAACATACCTGTGCTGTTAAGGCAGCATGTTGATTGGCTGTTAAAATGCACCAAGCTCTCAAAACTTAGGAAATATAAAATTGCCCACAAAAGTTCTTAGACATTTGTGCATTTTGTCTTTCCCTTCGCAATTCCTAGCTTTGTAATCTAAGAACATCAAGATCAAGCAAACGCAGTTAGGAAGTATGACATGCTCTCTAGTTTGAAGCTGTGCAATGAGCTACAGACCTTTCTCATCCCTCACATTGTTGTGCAGTGAGCCACAGGCCTTATTCATCCCTCACATTATCTAATGATGTAATTTCAGACAAAAGAGTCAATGATTTAAAATTTTCCTATACCAAGCTAATATTTTTTTGTCTTAATTAGGGCTGTAGCAGGAATCCAAAAATTCCAGCATTCCAGGTGGTACAATAAATTGTGTGGATATGACCGCTGGGACAGCAAAGTTAAAGAAATACTGTGTAATGGTATTTCAAAAAGTTAAATGACTAAAACATAGGTATTTATTTATTACTCTGAATTGAATTTCTATGTAGTATCACAACAGACTGAAATCTAAGTATCTTCAGAATCCTATTCTTTCCTTAAACTGTGTCTCATTATCTAGCCTTTACAGTCTCTATTTGAGAAGAACCAACATATGGCACGATATCACATGCTGAAATCATAGACTTTCACTGCTTTCTGCACATTTATGTCATCCATTTATTATGATCATGTCATCTATTTATTACTAATTTAAATATGTGGTAGTAAACTGTGCAAATGAATGAAAAAACCAATCACGTTTATGATGTGAAACTAACTTCTTTCCTCATACATTTGTTAAATATTTACAAAACAATTATAAATATAGTTAAAATACAGAATGGATGAATAAGCTAGAACAAAAATAAGGTATGTTCTACAAATGTACTAAATAAGTATGAAAATAAAGATAGAAGGATTTAAAAATTTAGAATGAATTTAGAAATTCAAGTGCTTTTTTTACCTCTAATTAAACCACTACAAAAATCCATGTGATCCTGCGAAGATATTCACTTACAGTTACTTGGTGATTACTTTCAAGTAAAATGAAATATATCATAACCAGTGTTAATACTAACAAAAAGGTTAATTCTGATTTTAAGTTTGGATGCATCAAGCTTTGTCTCATACATACAGTATACTTAATCCTATTATGTAGGATCTTGAAAAAAATCTGCTCTTATGATTTTGGACTTAAAAGGAATTACTTGGATTTGGAAAAGTACTTTTTAAATACACTTCTTGATATAAATTATCATATTGCATGCAGAGACATTAGTAATTTATACAAAAATAAATGAAATGAAAACATCAAAATGGAATTCTAAAACAAAATACTTTTATATACATTTATGAAAAATGGAAATAAATAACAAGAATACCAATTGTCTCTGTGAGGAATGGGATTACCCTTTAATTATTAAGGCCGTCCTACTTGAGTATATCAAACAGTATATCTTCTTTAAGTGGTGAAGATAGTGGGGCATTTTTCTATATTAGTCTCAGATTTGTGATAAGCTGTATCTTCTACTGTCTTATACATATGAATTTATTTAAAAAAGGAATAAAATAACATTTAAAATAATAGACAAGAAAGTAAACCAGCTTTAATTTTGCTTTATTAGTGGGGTAAAAGTGTTGGATCTTCTACTTTTTAAGCATTACACATCATTTGCCTTTTGTTTTTTTTTTTTTTGAACAATAAATTGAAATTATAATTAGGAAAAAGGACAGATTAAACAGTGATAAAATCATACAGCCACTACATGTGGTTCTGGATCTTCCTCAAAACACAAAGTACTATACACGATATCAGAGTACTGTAGATCTATTAAACATGTACCTATATCATGTTTTCCCTAAATAAATACTCTGACTTCTATAAAAGCAATAGTTGTGCAAAATGATCCTGTGACCTGGGATTTGAATAAAGTTGCTGCCTCTCTTGTGTGTTGTAAAAGGCATTTAAGTTAACATCAGGAAGTCCATCCAGCCTTAAATTCTACTCTGATAACATTTTTGATAGTGAGGTACAAAGAGTTACAAAGCTTGGGCATGGTGCAACCCATAGTACTCTATAAATCCCTCCCACATCAAAGAGATGTAGAGCATGGCTTTTGATAGTCCAAGACCTGAAGCATTGCTGGGAGGCTGATTTTGTAACAAGGAAGATGAAAACGTAAATGTAAAAACTGTGAAGGACAGAGTATAAGCAATGTAACTTATAATACTGGGAATATTATGAGAAAAAAATAAGTCAAACGTGTTAGAAGTGCAGAAAAGGACGAGAGTATGCAAAAGTTGTTTTTGGCAGCACAGCAATGATGGCAATCTTAAGGTGGGTGAACTGTGTTAGAAAAGCTGGTTAAACAAAGTGGTGGATTGGGACATGGCAGAAGTGATGAAGAGAAAGATGTGTTTTTGGATAAGATAAAGGCATTTCTGAGGCATCAGAATAAGTGACTGTAATGGTTGGAGACATGAATGGATAGGATAGAACCAAAGCGAATTGTTATGAGGGAGTACACAAGGGGCTTAGCTTCAGTATCTGAAATGTTGAAAATGTGTGGATTCTGATTTATTGATGCAATGGAAACAGCTTTGTGCAATACTTTAAGGAGTTGATAAGATATTAATGTGATGAAGCAACAAGCATGACAGACTGTTGATAAATAGAGTTTATCAAGTCATGGTAAAATATATGAAGAGGATTCCTGGAGGAGGTTGTATATCACAATATTGGTTGAAGTAGATATTTTAGTTAGATGCTTAAAAATAAACAAGAGAAAGTGTGCACCAATATACATGTTTAGAATTTGAAGGAACAGAATATAAGGAGTAAACCAGAACAAACACTTATAGTAAGACTTAACAAGCTTTCAGAAGCATCAGGAGTGAATGGTAAGGGAAGGCATCTGACTGAAAACAGAAGTCTGCAGCTAGACAAAGGAAGCTCCAGGACACCAGGAAACATGGTGAAAAAGTGAAGTGCACAGTGCAACTAAGAAAAAAGAGCAAAGGCTATAAGGGGTGGCAAAAACAAAGACAGAAAGTGATAAGTTGATTTATAAAGACACAGTGCATAATGCTTGAACAGCTACTACCACAGTGCAAGAAGTAAGGTGACAGGTGTTTGTAAATGGGTAGCAAAAGGAAGAAGAAAAATAAATGTGTTCAGGATTACAAAAGAGAAAGGCAGGGAACAGTACACTGGACTCAGAACGCTGTGATTGATAGGAATGAGATTAAGGATATCTGGAAATATTACAAAAAGAACACAAAGATGCTGAATGCACAGAATGAATGGAATAAGGATTTTGTTTGTCCAGAGAAAACAGGACTAGTATGCAAGTTCCCAAAAGAGAATGTTGCAAAAGAAAAAATTAAGTTAGGTAAAGCAGCAAACTAGAGATGTGTTGGAAATGTTGAAGGTAGTGAAAAGGTCTTTTTGGAATAGGACTGTGTGTGAAGCAACGATTTCTGAAATATGAAGTGTCTTTATGTTAGTATATAAAGGAGTGTCGGTAATATTAGAATACCTGAAGCCTACGAAGCCTGGGCCACCTTAAATTCCTTTGCACCTCCTCATCAGTGTCTTTGTTTTGAAAATGTGTCAATCAGCACTGACAGAGAGCAGCCTGCTATCCCACCCTCCACCGATGCAGCTAAACTTCTCCCAGCTAAAGGCTGTTTATCTGGTTGTGAGGTGCCTGGAGTTATATAAGGTAAATAATATATCATTTGGAATACATGCATTTCATGTATGTTCTGTGTCTACAGCAATCTGGATAACTGTTGGATAACAGGAAATGTGAGGCAAGAAATGTTGAACACATAACTAAAACAGAAACATTTTGCATATTATAGTACTAATGACAAAATATTGACCTGAAGTGAATAAAATAAGTAAAAGTGCACTTGTTTTGTTATACTTGAACCTTTTGTGAAAGTGTTTATTTGATATTTGGACTTCAGTCTTCACATATTAAAAACTACCCGGGGTAAATCCAGAAAACAACCATTAAACTGATAATGAGGATGATGAATGACACAGCAAATTAAGCTAGTGTTATACTGAAGTAAAATTAGTAGGTATACAGTTCTAGGATAGAGTCTTTACAAGAAACAAGTGTTGATTTCTTAAAATAGATTGTATAATAAGCATTAAACATAATACAATATTACTATAAGACGATAATTAAAAATGTAAACAGAACTAGAACAACAATTACTTCAAACAATTGTTATTCTGCCATGAATACCAACTAACATTAATTTATATGAATAAATCCAATTATGAACTGTTCGATATGTAATTTTATTTGCATTGTTAACATATTTGCTTTTTAATTCTTACAAGACAAAACTCAATTCTTCCCTTTTTTGGCCTTGCTTTTCCAATTATAAGTGATGGTAGGCCAACATGTAGTCTGGCCCAATTAGGCACAAGATGGATACCAGCATTGGGTGAGAAGACAGTTTACTTCAGAGAGCATCAGTCAACTTAATAAGGGGAAAGGTAGTAACAATTGATTTTTTCCCCCTCATTGATTTTTTTTTTTTTTTTTAAAAGGAGCTTGGCCATAGTATAAAAAAAATTGAAATACACATGCAGAACACAAAACACTGGAAAAATTAAAAAAGGTAGATTGTGAAACAGCAAGCAAGCAAAGGTTATGTTTTTCAGTGATAGCAAGCAGATATTAATGAGAAACAATGAATAATGTAACTGTGAAGCTATAATAATCCCTACCATACAACTCACCTGTGTATACAACTTAGAAGTCCAAGATAAAATGTCGACTTCCCTGATTCCTTGGCTAGCATTAAAGACATTCTAAGCAACAAAGTTTAAGAAAAGTCAAGCTCATTTACATAATTTTTGCAGATCCATCGTTATTTGGACTTAATTTAAAATAATTTATAACAAATTTTACTAATAAAGTATTTTAGCATTTAAAGGAGTATTACACTTGAGAGTCACATTGTCTTCTTATCTTCCCAAACTACTTTATCTGTAACATGTAGTCTATTTATTTTTAAACAAAGTTGGTAATTTTTTGTAAAAATGATAGTATAGTATACTGTCTAACATATTTGTTCAGTGGTATTGTTGTCTACACAAAAGATATTATATATATTATATTAATTAGTTATCACAGTGTCACACTGCCTGCTTAATAGTAAAAATATTTCACTTTCTGTTACCCTTCCTAGCTACATCTCAAGAACACCACTTTTATTAGAAATGCAAGAAAAACTTTACCACTACCCAGAAAGTATGAAACATCCCTTTGCTGAAACGATAACATTATAATATGAAAGAAAGAAACTTTACATCTGTTTTGGCTTTTGCTACCCTCTAAATATTTTTATACAGAAGGCTCACAAGTGTTTCTGTACTCTATTCTGGGCTTAAAAGTGAAAAAAACTTTTTTTTTTTTGTTTTATTCTTTTTCTTCAGAACCGATTTAATTATAAAATGAAATCTCTTATTTCAAGGTAATAACAACCTCTGTCAGTCAAAACAGGGAAACAATAAATCCTCCACCAGTTCAACTTCATTCCTGATAACTTCAAAAAGTTATCACTTCTAATGGAATTAATAAACAAGAGAAAATGTTTTATGATGTCAAGCACTTAAACTAATGATTTCTTGGTAGAGACCACAAGTATTATGTAATTTAACTGTTATAATATTTGCACCATCCTGATTACTGCAAATTGTTTGACACAATGTTATCAGGTGTTCCACCTTATCTTGCAAGACAACCCATAAAAAGGTGTGTAGTCAATAGCAGAGGAGTTCTGCACTTCAAAAGCTACACCCACAGGGCTTCTTCTTAAAACACCAACCCCCAGTTTCTCCAGTCAATGCTGTTTAAACTGCTGTCAAGGTTTCAGGGAGAAAACAAAAGATACAGAACAAAAGACTTGATGCTGAGAGAAAATAAAAGGCTAACACTGTTGTTATCCATTCAGCAGCTCAGTAGCACAATGTAACTGAAGTATAATAATTAACTTACACATTGTAATGAACGCTACAACAGTGGAGAGACACAAACAAACACACAGACCACTGCAGCTACTGGGTTCAACACATTAGAGAAGTGTCTCTGTCTGCTATGATATAATTTTTACTATTGCATAACTATATGACATAACATCTGCAAAAACAGTTTAGATAAGCATTGTGGTCTATGAATATACATGTTAAAATGCTGCAGCTATTTTTTCCATGGCATTTTTAAATGTGTTTAGTTATTCATTTACATAAGCAGCCTGAGCTGTTCATCTTAAGCAGATTTGGTGATTCTGGCGTTTTGAATAATGGAATCTGCATCTCCAGTAGCTCTTCATTCACAGCTCTCTTAACAGCAGTCCATTTGATAGATTGTGACAAACCATTTACTTCAAATGCATATTTTGCAATTCATATTTACATGAACATAGGTGCCAATTCTTTCACGCTTACTGTACATATACTCCTAATGCTATTGTCATAATGTTAAACAACAGTTTGCTTTCTAACAGACCAGGTTAACAAGAGCACCACTGATCTTTGCAGTTCAAAGTCTCCTCTCATACTTTTAAGTATCTCATGAGGTGTTCGATTGGTTTAGAAATGTGATACTCAGTGAGTCATCCAATTGTTCCCACACAGGGTTAAAGTAAAATTTAGTCATTGTTTTCCCCAGACATATACACACACTGGCCACTTTATTAGGTATGCCTGTTCAACTGCATAATGCAAATATCTAACTATCATAGATATCTAATTTCATGCACAACCACCTCTAGGGTTTATAGAGAATGGTCCGAAAAAGGGAAAAAACATTCAGACGGCATCAGTTCTGTGGGCGAAAATGTCTTGTTGATGCGAGAGGTCAGCGGAGAATGACCAGAGTGGTTGGAGCTTATAGAAAGGCAACAGTAACACAAATAACCACTAGTTACAACCAAGGCATGTAGAAGAGCATCTCTGAAAGCAAAACACATTGAACCAGTAAGCAGATGGGCTACAGCAGCAGGAGACCACACTGGGTGCCACTCCAGTCAGCTAAGAACAGGCAACATAGGTTACAATTCACATGAGCTCACCAAAATTGGACAATATAAGATTAGAAAAACGTTGCCTGGTCTCAGGAGTCTCAATTTCAGCTTCGACATTTGGATGGTAGGGTGAGAATTTGGCATCAACAACATGAAAGCATGGGTCCATCCTGCCTTGTATCAACAGTTCAAGCTGGTGGTGGTGGTGTTGTAATGATGGGGGGATATTTACTTGGCACACTTTGGGCTTTTTAGTACCAACTGTTCATTGTTTAAATGCCATAGCCTACTTGTGTATTGCTTCTGACCAGATTCACCCCTTTATGACCACAGTGCATCAATCTTCTGATGGGTACTTCCAGCATGATAACATGCTATATCACAAAGCTCAAATCATCTGAAACTTGTTTCTTGAACATGACAATGAGTTCATGGTACTCAAATGGCCTCCACTTTCAGCTGACCTCAATCCAATAGAGCACTTTTGGGATGTAGTAGAATGGGAGATTCACATCATGGATGTGCAGCAGACAAAGCTGCACTGACTGTGTGATGCTATCATGTCAATATGGATCAAAATCTCTGAGGAATGTTTCCAGCACCTTGTTGAATCTATGCTACAAAGAACTATGGCAGTTCTGAAGGCAAAACAGGGTCCCAACCGGGTATTAAACAGGTGTGCCTAATAAGAGTGGCTGGTGAGCGTATATTATACTATCAACATATTTCATTTATTTAATGAACAAAGTTATCTTCAATTAACAGAATGTATGTTTATTGCTCACTTTTGGTGGAAAATATTTAATTTTAATTTCTGCACTATAACCACACATTATCAAATAAAATTTTTAAATTGCTCTTAATACAGGTTAATACCTACAAGAATTTGAAAGAAAACAAAAGATGCTTTATCACTTTCTACACATGTTCTTGGGGTTTTCAATCAGGGCTTTGGCTGGGTCACACAAGGACAGCCAGCAGTATTTTTCAGTCATTGTCATGCTGAAACATGAGCTGTCGCTCCAGTCTGAGATTGTGTACTGGTTTTCTTCAAGGATCTCTTTGTATTTGGCTTCATTCATCCTTCCATCGATCTCCTTGGCCCTGCCACTGAGGAGCACCCCAAATGCTTTTTACTCAAACTCTCAGAATCCTTTAAATGCCAGTGTGCAGACTCCAAGTGGAAATTTCATAAAACTCACAACTGATGGAGTGCTGCTGCGATGGATGTTGACTGGTTCTCCCATCTCAGCAAAGGACTTCTCAAGCTCTGTTAGAATTACCACTGGTTTGTCTGTCACCTCCCTGACCTAGGCCCTTCATGCCAGGTTACTCAGTTTGGCTAGACAGCTAACTCTACAAAGATTTGTGGTGTTTCCAAACTTCTTCCATTTCACATTTCAGGCCATCTGTGCTCTTATGAATACTCAAAGCTTTAGAAATGGTTTTATTCCCTTGTCCCGGTCTATACTTAACCATAATTATATCACAGAGGTCTACAGAAAGACTCTTGGAATTCATGGCTTGGTTTTTTGACGTGACATGCAGTATGAATTGTTAGACCTTATATACATAGATGTGTGCCTTTATAAAATATGGCCAATCAGTTCAAATTGCCACTGGTGGACTCCAATCAAGTTTTAGGCACAACTCAAGGATAATACAAGCAAACAGGATGTACCTGACCAAAACTTGGATTGCCACAGCAAAGATCTATATGAATTAAAGATTTCAGCTTTTGATTTTAAATACTGTTGTATATGTTCCAGGGGAGAAAGCATGGGCTGCACAGTACCTCCCCCGGACCACTTGGTGGCAGCCCCCCTGGGTGACGGTGGTGCCTCAGATACCCGCAGGGCTCCATGGGAGATGGTTTTTCTTCACAGCCCTGTTGGGATCTGGGGTGATCACCAGGAAGAACTGCAGGGGTTCCTGGGCTGCAGTTCAGCCACACCCGGAGGTGCAATCGGAAGCAGGTGGTCAAGCTCCTGAAGCTCTTCCGGGTGAGGTATAAAAGGAGCCACCACTCCGGGAGCCAGTGTCAGGAGGAGGGAGACAAAGCTGCCAAGGAGGAGTGGAGGACTTGAAGAGTTTATTTGTGCTTGTGACTTGTGGTTTTGTGGGACTGTGTTGTGGCTGAGGGACACGGGGAAGACATGGGCCCCCAGCTGAAGAAGGAAAATAAATTCTTTTGGTTTATTTTAACATGCCTCCGCTGTCAGTCTGTGTCGGGTCAGGCACATATATAGTGCCTTGTTAAAATAAATTTGTAACACTTTCTGAAAACAGGTTTCCACTTTGTCATAATGTACCATGGAGTGTGGGAAAAAACTGCAGATTTATTCATTTAAAATTAAATATGACACAATAAAGTTTGTACAAAATGAATAGGTCTGAATACATTCAGATGCCACCATAATCATGTATAATTAAAAACAACTGATTACTGTAGGTAGCTAATTTGAAGAGGTTACGCTGTGGTAGGTTTTTCAAAATCCAAATTCTTTGTTCATAAGAATTTGTTTGATGCCTCCTGACTTACTGGTACTACAATAAAACCTACATATTATATACTGTTGAACTCAGAAGGAATTGAATTTTTGCATCCCACATCAACTGACCCCATGGATTCATGGAATAATAGGATACAAGCTGTCAAATTACTCATTTTCAGAAATCTTTGAAAAAGTGGGGAGTGTCATCATATCCCTATTTCAAGGCTGCTGATCACAAATATGACAATCACTTTAATATCTGACCCTTTACCAGTAGACCTTGCCCTCTAAGGAGTCACCCCAGGGAAGGTTAAAAATTAATGATTTCAAACACAGGTACATTGAGTGTCACTTCAGATTATTTCTATGTCAATGAATACAATTTACAGCTGAAGCACACGCTTTAACATTTAAAATGTTTGATGCAACTATTTTTGTTCATAATGTACTTCTACTTCATTGAGTAAATCATTCCATTTCTTATGAACATGCCAATGTGCCACAGCACAAACACCACAAGCTGGGCCTGCTTTATTCAAATATTAACACCTTTAAATGAACATCTGGACAGGTCAGAACATGTTAGTGCCATCTACAGCTCTGTTATTGATTGCAGCAGTTTTCCAGTATGGAAGCCAGAAGTTCTTGTGTGTTTAGGGAGTTGTCATTTGTTTTATTACTTATAGTTATATTTTTCTTTTGTTCAAGCTTCTATAATGTTAGAATTTCACCATGGGGACAAATAAAGTACAGGTACATAAAAATAGAAAAAACAAGGAAGGGTTGACAGGCACCAACACAGCATCCTGTTAATCATGCTCAGTATCTGTGCTCTCTTATTTATTTTATTTTTTTTTTTAAAACACCGAAAAAGTACCAGACTTCAGGCTCAGGAAACACAAAACGTAATAGAGTGTAGAATAAGAAAAGCATTGTGTCTGGAAGTAAACCAGTAAATGACTGGATTCTTATTATCATAAAAAATGATGTATGTACCAGAGAAAAACCTTTACATAATTCTTCATTGCTATAAAAACAATGATGCTGGCTGTGAAAGACAGCAATCAGTTACACACAAGTTGTCTCTAATATCAGATAGATTTCCGTATGTGTATAATGTTTGTGCTCATGCAGGTTATTCCTGATGTAAATTTTATTTCCAATGGACCTGTCAAATTTTAATTTGAAATTAAACTATATAATGGCTCCCTTTCTGAAAGTTAATTAAACGTTTAAAATGGCTCAACTTGGCTTTGTGTTATTGTGGTCAAATCTGTGTGTTATTTATTGGAGGACCGATCACCCCAGCAAGGAACATAATTATGTCCTTTTAAGAGGGCTGCATCCAAATATTACATGGGGATGCCACAAGAAGTGTTCACTTGTTATATAGTGCCTCACACAGTAGTCATGAAAAAATTCTAAACTAATAGAGAAACAACCATTTAATAGGCTGATAACAAAAAAAGTAAACCATATAATAAAACACACACGTGAGTAGGAGGCATCTTCAGGTTTTGTATATCGATTTGCTCTCAAAATAGAGGAAATGTGGCTCAGAGATTCATGACATCATGTCCGCTTCCTCCAAAAGTCCTACCTTCTCTGAGCTGGGACTATATAAGGAGCTTCTTCACCATATGTCAGGATTCATTAACAACATCCCCATCAGAAAAGACAAACCCGACGAGCACTAGTTAAAATTCTTTTTGTTAACTTTTTTTTGGCTATTCCAACCTACCAATTAAACGGTGTTCACTGACTCATGCCCCGGACACTTCATCTGTCTTACTTTATACTTTTATAAATGTAGATACATTTTTCTAATCTTAACATACCTCTATAACTGAACTTTACGTAAGAACTTGATATAGTGCCTTGAGCCTGCTATTTTGGATTAAAAAAAGAAACCAAACTATCAGTATTCCAAAAACACCTTTTCTTTTGCCTTGGTGATAGGCAAACTGTCCGATGGACTATGATTTAGAGATGCATGCAGGTCAGAAAGTGGAAGTGTGAAATTCATTTTTTTTGCAAATAATTGAGAAGTACATTTTGAAGTCTTTGGTCCTTATGTTTTTCTGTTTCTCTGTTATGGCCCTGATGGTGTGGTGTACAATGTTTAAATCTTCAGTCCTCACGATTGATTCATTGTACAGCCTTGAATAGGTAACTTAAGGTGTAACTAGTGCTAATGCATCTCACAGTTTGCTTTAAAACTGTGCTCCTTATCAGCTGATAACTTTGTAGCCTTCTCTGGTTAACACCCAATGTCATTTAGCAAATTTAATTTGCTGTGACTAAAAACATCTGCTAAATAAAGATTATAAAGAGGACTAAATACTTAAAAATCATTACAATGCAACATTACATTCACTTATTTCATTTATGAGGCCTCTGTAGAAAAATGGAGATGGATAGTAACTTCTGGCCTCAGGGAGCAAAAAGCTGCTTAGCAGACTGGATAGCCAGTTTTACCTGGGCTTTATATGTGCAATAAAAGCTGTGCCAAGTGTGCCCTGTACTACTTTCTTTATAATCTTGTCACTTTGTGTACACACAGAATGCCATTTTTGTGAAGGGTTGTGTTTTCAAGCATAACTTTAATTGGAAGGCTACAGTATTCTCGCATCAATACATAAGCCAAAAGCACCAAATCTTTACAGATTCAATATAAATATAAAAAGTAAAACTATTAATTTTGTAGCGACTCATGGTGCCAGCATGGGTGGCTTGTAAGAATTTAAGCTCCGTTTTATGGTTGATTTTACGGGTCACTGTTCTAGCAAGAACTTGCTCACCAAGCCATCAGTTCTAGACTAACGACAAGACAGCAGTGCAGATGCTTCCCTTTTACAGGGTTTACCTGCAGAGAATTTTTATGGTGCTCATATTTACATAAGAGTTATCAAAGTACCGATTTCTCCTTGATTAGATGGGTTGGCCTTTGTTCTTGTTGCTGCTTACACTGGTTCTGTTACTATAATAATGAAGTGTAAAAAAACACAAACAAACAGTCATGCCGACATCCAGTAACATATATACAGTATGTACATAAAATGGTTCAGGTTGCATCCTTTTATTTATAGCAATAGAGTGTTGTATCAATCTATGGCTAACACGGTACAGGAGAAAGTAGGGTGAAATGACACCTTTTATTGGCTAACTAAACAGATTACAAATGCAAGCTTTCGAGGCAGCTAAGGAACCTTGGCTGATGAAGACATTCACACATATATGCATGCATGCACACATGCACATACGCAAACACACACACAAAATTAATGAAATTTGAGTTGTTTTTATATAATGACAGTAATCATATCAAATTCCCACTTTCCCTCCTCGGAAATCTTGAAGCTAACAATAATATAACATCACATTCTCAAACATGCAGTAAGGATACAGGAAATGTAAACTGCTGAGAAAGATATTAACATCAGCCTGCTGCCCTCTACCAAAAATCACTAAAGAATTTCACGTTTCACATTTGAGTAATTCCATGTCAAATCATCACACTTTTGGACCTCATCGTCACAGATTTCAACAAAACTTGGCGTGGTGATTTGGTCACATGAGTAACCCAAGGAACTGAAATTTCACGTGTCTTGGATCAATTAAAGCTAACAAAGTTTGAACTTATTGGTGGGGGATAAGGATATGACTTTGACTATCTATATTTACCTAAATATAAAACTTGCACAGACATGGTTCTCACATTGTTTTAAAGCTCTTTTCCAGCTCTATATTTCACATAATTACTGTTCTATCCCCATTATGAAAAACACCATGTTACGAGTGATTATAATAAAGATTGAATAGCGAAAAAAACTATATTTTATTTTATTTTTTTTTAAAGTAACGCTAGCTTATAATGTCATGAACATCTCTACAAAATTTGGTCTTTGAATTTTGAGCTGTTGCTGAGATATCATTACTTATTTGATGTGTGCATCAAAACCATAATTCTTTACAATGCTGTTGAATATTCAATGCAAAATATGCAACTAAGTCAATATATTGCTGTCCTTAAAAAATACTTAATGGCCAACCAATTGGAAAAACCGGAATCATCTAAAATAGTAAAGTCCCCACAAAATCTGGCAAAACTGAAACTGAAGAGTGGAAGGCAATTGTAAAACGTAAAAGTGTGCTAAGAGAATACAGTAGATCTATAGTATGTGCTGCTTTAACCAAAGTAAAATGTGCTTCTCAATTTTTCTTAGTGTAGACAAATCTGCAAACTAAGGCAATGTAAGCTTTCATATTGAGATACTTTCCTAAAAATGTTGCTTTTTTCTGAAATACTGTTGGTTCCAAAATGTTAATAAAGGTGAAAAACATTCTGATTTATCTTGATTTCAGTCTGTTCATTAAAAAGAGCTTAAGCGTTTAACAAGAGTGTGTATACTTCTGACATCTACTCTATACTCATTTTAAAACACAATGCAGTATGTAGCAGTGCTACCATTAAGTAGAACTGCATCTCCCAGCAGGCCTAGCAGGAGCTGTTGGGGTCAAAGGTGGCCAGAGGGGTTTAAAAGGAGGGCAGGGGTCGAAGAGAAGAAAAGTTTGTTTTGGTCGTTTGCTGCTTGTTATAACTGTTGAACTGCCTGTCGTTGTCTGCCATATATCATCGTGTCCTGGATTGTATTGTTTGTTGGGGTCTGGTTATCATTTGTCTACCTGTTTACTGTTACTGAGGACGTTGTCTGGATTCATTGGCTGTCACGGAAGAAGGAGCACTCCAAAACCATTCATCTGTCAACTTACTTCAGCAACTACCGGTAGGACTGTGTTTTTCCATTTCCCTCGCATCATTCAAATCACTGGACATAACTTCACCGCTGATTATTTCATACATGGACTTTACTGCGTGTTTGTCGTGTTTATCTGTTAATTGTAATATCGCCGAAGTGATCAGGGGTGGTATTGTTGTTTTCATTTAGTTAATTTAATTTCATTATACTTTTTTATCGTTTAAGTTCCCAGTGCGTTTTCTTTGTCTCTGTAGTGTGTGTGTGTGAGTTGGGGGGTCGTGCCAAGGCTGGGGTTGTCCCTGGTAATCCTCATATAAAATAAATAAATCACCGTCTTTCTCGACGGTGTGAATCTTAGCGGCTTCTGACCGCTACAAGTATAATCAAAAAATGATAATGCTGCACTGTGTAATCTGCACTAGTACAAACATATCTCATTCAGCAATTCCAAATCCTCTAGACAAATCAGCACACGTCATAAACAGGAAACACAACTCAAATGAGATCGAGCTTTTGAAATGATGACAGGACTACTGATCCTGAATGAAGGGAAGAGGCAGACTTTCAGTTCAAAAGCTCAGTTCCATGTAAATTGAATTCCTGTTCATGTTTCTTCAGTATCTGTTTATCAATATTTTAGCAAAAAATACATATGTTTTGCATGTTGTGAACATACAACTGGATAACTGCCATGTGGATTATGTAACAGGAGTAACCATTAGTCACCCCCCTCCCATGGACGCATTTCACATGGTTTGCCATTGCACAGCACTGGATACCATTAGCTTGAATTATGCCATAAACTTTTATTTTCGTTCCCTTTTCAGTAGCAAGCATTTCAGGGTTTGCAACATAAGAAATGCTAATAAAACACTATAATGATCATGGCTGCATGATGAAAATAGTATAAATAGTATAGCAATTTGGGTTTTATCCTGAACATTTTTTTAACACTAATAAGCAATTATTAATTAGCAATTTAATTTTAACCTGAATCTTCATGAAGTCACTCATGCTCTTTTGCATTACTTTACTTTTTTGACACAGAAGATGATACAACATTAAAATTGTAAAATAAAATAAAAAAAACTTTCCCATGTACACTACTTGATGTATTCATTATCAAAGATAACCTAATTCAATTTAACCTGTAAACTGTATTGAAGAAACTGGGACTCTCAAGTATGACACCCACAGTTAATGGTAAATCACTTACATTAAATTTAATTTTGTTTTGATGACGCTAATCTCTTCCTTTAAAGCAATGATTTTACCTGTGTAGGAAATTTGGAATTTTTCCTAATTAAACATTCTTCCAAAGTGCATAATCAAAGTGCAGCAAAAAGTACTTATTCAAAAATACAGAAATATATCTTTACATTAGTTACCAAATATAGTCACATTTTTTTGCAGTAGTTACAAAAGTTATACATATATAGAGAGACAGGCAGAAAAAGTCAGCTTGTACATATACAAATACAATGTAAAACAATAAAAATCAAAACTCTTCCAAAAAAGATGTAGTGTGTCATGCTGTTTTTCACTCATACAGTTTATGAAAGCATTACTGCTTCTAATGCAGCCCAGTGCACCAAGGGAATATCTGTTTTAATGCTGAGAATTCCCTCAACACAGCTGTGTTATTAATAAAGTTTGTTTCGTGGCAAAATAAGAATAAGAATCATAAATTATAATTCATTAAATCAGTTAAGGAAAAACTATACAGCTGATTGTACTGAATTCTTCTGAATAAAATCTTTATTGTGCTTTCTGCAACATGGAATATATGCCAGGAAACAAACCAAAATACTAAGAAGCTCCTTGGTAATGTGGCTTTTGTCGTGAAGCAGTTGTGAAAAAGCAATGTGAACCAAGGATATAACAGTAAGCAATAATATTGACATTGCACCACAATGAATTATCCAATATTGCACCACTCGTTTTTTCCAACTTCAATTTCTTTATTTTCTGAAGAACAACAATGTACATACACTTTCATTTTATTAATGTAGCCCTTCTGAATTTAGAAGTTTCTTCACCAATAAACTTGCTTTCAATATACCCTAAATGTTACTGTGCTATCATTTTGCAGTTCTGGCCTTCATGCAATCCTAAAAATTGATAATGAATACTCACACATTATATTAAGTCACAAAAAAGTAGATACACAGTTTCTTAAACTACTGTATAAATCCAAAAGAAAGCACAGATACTTAAACTTAAAACATCAAGCCAGCCAATGAACCTCTGAAACCCTTAAAATCCATACTCAGAAATAATATTTTGCTAAATGACATTACTCAATTTACAGTTTAGGAGATGAAAGTAAGAATAATACATGCATTGGATAAAATGTGTGTAAAAAGTGTCCTACACTTACTATGTAAAAATAGATGAATTTTACTCAACTCATACAAATGTACCGATAACATCATCAACGTCTCAAATTCTAGCAGAAGCATTTACCTTCAGCAAAGGAAACTAAATATGAAGTGGTGTAATCAAATGTATAATTCCAATTTATGACCATAATCAAACTTACCTAAAAAGTTTGGATGGTATTTAAACGTTCATTGACAGATTTTTTCAATACACTTTCCATATACTATTTAAAAGAAGATGCACTATATTGACTAAATCAATTAAAAATGATCACTTATCTATTCATTAGCAAATTATCCTAAACTACACATGAGGCTTGATTTAACAACCCTTGAACATTACTACTTTGGGTTTCCTCTCTATTAATGAGCAGCACAATGGCCCAAACCTTCAATAGAGAGGGGGCCTTTACTTACGTCAACAGGAACTAGAAGACTCCTGCCCAGATGCTGGTTAAAAGACAGGCACCAGGCTTCAGTGTACCCATTCATGTTGGGAACATACTTCTTTACAGTTTCATCATTCAGTCTGAGCCATACACCATCATCATTGTGGATCTATGGGAAACAAGCAACAAAAACGAGCCATGCCCTCCTGTAACTGCTAAAATGCCTTGCAAGGACTAAAAGGCTGCAGACTGCCAAGAGCACTATGACAAAGATATGTGGGTTTTAGAAATTGGGAAATTAAGACGTCAGAAAAAAACAGAAAAACAAAAGAAGAGTTCATGAATAAAAGTTACATTAATTTAAAAAAAGAGAAGTCTGCTAAAAAAACTTACTGCTTGTATGTCATGTAATCATATTTAAGTTTAAAAAATTATGAAGATACTTAGAGGCACTTCCTGTTTTAATTTTCCACATTTCAATGTATTCACATTAAACAGAAATACAATGGGAATAAAAAATGTAAAACTTTTTGTCAAGTTTACGAGAGTAATGAATAAATATTATTTGAGTAATGAGGCATGTGTTTGTCATCTTTTGTCCACATATGCACAGTAGCTCCTTAAACTGACCACAGGTTTGCCTAAACTTCAACAGACTGCAGCCTGAGAGTTTCTTGCATGTGAATGAAGCCAAATGAAAAGAAAACTAGGAAAATGGGGAAAATAGATCTTCAGAAAACAACTTACAAATAGAAGAAAAAAAAAAACACAGAACAAACAACTAGGATGAATTAGTGGCTGATCATTTTTAAAAGCTTGATGTATTGCTTGTTATAGCTGAATGAAAACGCAATATGTTAACAGTTGCACATAGCTTAACTAAATGTGAATAATGAGGGTAAAAAAAAATCCAAAATATTTTAAGGCCCTGATCTGATAAAACATTTATGTCCTTTTAAATTACCTCATCAATGAAAGTGATGGTTCCATTGACCTTCACTATGCCTATCTGTTCACTCTGCAGAGAGGGGTGGCTACGGATACGAAGCCCTGCGCTGTCCTTGGCCACAAATTTGCGAACCTGAGAGAAGTAAAGGGAAACAGTAAGGTAAAGAAAATAGCAATGAAAAGCAGCTCAGGAGGACAGAAAGCCAGAAGTAATCACAGACACAAAAAAAGTATGAAACCAAAGCAAGCAGAACTAGAAGATTAGTTGCCTTTTAATTAATGACTCACAATGTTACTTGTTTCCCAATATTTACCATGCCTCTCCAGCTAACATAATGTAGTACACTCAGAATACGAGTCCACAATGATGGTAAATCCAGAACTAATTGCAACAAATCACACACACTCTTTTAGTAGTTAAACTCATGTAGACTTTCAATAGTAGGGGATGCTCTATTCAAGATCTTAAAGGCCACAGAGGTGAGAGATTTTATGGCTTATGTATTTCGTTGGACTAAGTTCTCATTTATTACATTCATCCCAGCCATCCTTCATCCAAACCACTATTACCCTAACACAAGGCCACGAGGGTCTGCTGGAGCTGGGAACACACACAACAAGCAGACACTAGGAACAATTTAGGATTGCCAATGCATCTAACCTGCATGTCTTTGGACTGTGGGAGGAAACCGGAAGCACCCGGAGGAAACCCACGGGAAGAACATGCAAACTCCACACAGGGAGGACCCGGGAAGCAAACCCAGGTCTCCTTATTGCGAGGCAGCAGTGCTATCACTGCGCCACCATGCCGCATTTTATTACATTCAGCACTTCAATATTCAAGAGTAACTGTTCAGTTCTAGTCCAGGAGGGCCAGATTGGATGCAGATGTTTTTTAACTACACCCAACTTTGTTTTTTCTAATGAAATCTAGATTTTATTAGTTTTATTTACTCATTTGTATGATTCTTCAGTCAGGCTTGATGGGCTATTGTGATGGCAGATTTCAACTGCAAACACTCTTAAGGAAATGCAAATGCACTCTGTGTAATTAGATCACTTGTTCCAATTTTGAATTCAAGAGTATGAATGTACAATTAATTTACATAACATTATTATGAACAGGTCCATTAAATTTCTAACATGCTTAGTCAGAACTTGGAGTTCAACAAGTTGGGGCCTATCCTAGGAGTATTAGCTTCTAGGTTGGAACTAACTCTGACCGGGGAACCAGTTCATCTCAGGTATTCTTAGTAATCTTAAATACTTCAAAAATGGACTTCTCATTTTCCAAAGATAAATTTGAATTTTAAAGTTCTACCTACAAAGCTTCCTAAACATGGCTTATTTATTCCAAGTATTTTTAGGAGTATTTTATAAACATCAGAAATCAAGCAGAAATCATTAATTTACATGAAATTCAATGAAAAATATGTATGAGCCTGGAGGAATGGATGCAGTATTTACAGAATGGGAGTTCCCTTGATGAGCAGATGGGGTGTGTAATTTCCGTTCTGAAAGGTCATGGTGGATACAAGACTCTGGCTAATTTCATAACTGTAATTCTGTTGTTAACTGACTTCTTTATTAGGTCAGAAGTATTATAAAATTTTTAGAAATTGAAAAAAACTTGTTTTTCTTTGAAATTAAAAAGATACTGCTGTAGTCACCTATAGTTTAGTATAGGAGTTTCTTCTTGTATTCACTTTCTGTTTTACTTTAAAACATTCATTTAAAGTTTTTTACTTTTTTTGTAAGCAGAATGTAATATACCATGAATCTCAGATGAGAAGGGAAATACTTCAGTTAATCAGCTAAATAAGTGTTATTTTCACCTTTTATGTGCTTGTGTGCTCACAAAAAAGTAACTGCTTTAAAGTAAAATTGAGAAACAGAGTTCTAATCCTTCAATGTCCACTTTGTTGATTTCTTCAGGAAACTAACATTTGGATATAAAAACTGCTGTATGATAACAGGAACAAACAGTACAGTATCTAAATAAATGTATATTCCGGTAAAGAAAATATTTTGCCTCAAAGTAAGAAAATAATTAGAATGAGAGAGACTGAGGTCCAAACATCCTTCCAGGATCAGAACTGACTAACTATCTACAACCTTTCACCACAGCAAGGTTTTAAAATATAACAACAAATTATGAAGTGGCAATGTTTCAGTATATAGCAAAATGCTTTTAAGGAAATGTTACATCATTGATCACGAAAAATTCCTTTATGATATTTTATATATTATCACACACGTAGGGGGACGTTGTGTGGACCAAGTAAAGGTAATTCCACGCCAGGCCAGGGGAGGGCGGGGTGCACTAAACCGTCTCCTGTTATCTCTACAGACCAGTCACGGGAAAACTTGAGTCAAGAATGTCACTTCCAGTTCCGGCACCCAGAACGACGCCACTTCCGGCTCTGGCGCCCAGAAGAACGTCACTTCCGGTTCCGACACACAGGCTCATGTCAGAAAAACCTCCGGTTACCCTACATCACTTCCGGTCTATTCACTTAAAGCAGCCATCTTTCCCAACCTTCATCAGTTCTATCTTGGACTGCGTACTGTCAACAACCCTGTTTTGTTTGAAAAAACCATTTGCAGCCAGGAATATTATTCGGGTGGCTGCATTTTTTACATGTGTCGAGTCTGTTCCTTTTCACAGTGGCGTAGCCGGCAGGATGATGATCTCCTGGAGAAAATCGGAAGTCAAACCTAACCCTAGGCTCGACACACGCTACTAAACCAACAAAATAATAGATGGTTAAGTACTGCTCCCAAGTTGCCGAGTGGGTGTCAGTCAGGGCATGTCGGAGAAAGCTTGAGTATGCTTCGATCCATCACCCTGTTAAAGGGACGGGGAAAAATAGCCCCAGGACCCACAGGATAGAGCCAAGTGCATCATGGAATGCATTGAGGACTTACTTTGGCCTCCCAGGTGTGGGGACTGCCCCTACATATCCCATGAAGGGCAAGCCTGTTAATAAAGGTGGAAGAAACCCAGGCTGACAGATGGAAAACATAATGGGCCTGGACATTTCAACATGCTAAGGCAACTAAGAAACAGGCCATGGCTTTATGGGCTGAGGTGGTTGGTTGGCTACAACCCCATGAAAGATCCAGCAATCAAATAGCGGAGCAGGTGGCCTACGCTTTACTGCTCCGAAGCCTAATGGGGAAAAAAAAAAATTCGGCCAGCCGGCCTGGGGATATACAGATATTGTCGCACTAGCCAAGACAATTGAACCCCACAGGGCAGAAACCGGCTTGAGAGTATCAGAACGTGACTCGTGTGAACCCAGGCATGCTTGTATCCATACTACAGAGTCCCGCGGCTATATTGTGAAGCGTACTCGAGTGGACCCTGAGGCGTGTTGGCTGGCCCTGTGAAGTGACCAAGGGGTCTGCGGAGTGATATGGGGGGAGGCGAGGTGTGCACTCGTTAATCCACTGGCCTGTTTGCATACAGGAGAAGTGCTAGTTAATGGGATTAAAGTCATATCTTTGTTTGACTCCGGCAGTAACATTTCCATTGTTGCTCGCCGTTTAGTATTATCGCGACAGTGGCATAAAAACAAAACACGCATTACTTGTATTCCTGAGGATGTCCGATATTATAGAACCGCTGCCTGCTACATATGTCAGGACAGCGTAGTAAAAAGGCTGACGGTAGCGGTAATGCAAAATCCTCCATTCCCCGTAATACTAGGCAGAGATTGGGCTGACATAAATAGCAGTAATAATAATAATTCTTTGCATTTATATAGCGCTTTTCTACAGTCACTTCTTCCCCCCCCCGATCACTAGGTCTAGTCACGGACACTGAATCAGCGCACTCAACTTCCTCTACGCTGTGTATACAGCTGGCTAGGGAGCGGACTGCAACCTCTGGTGGTCGCAACAAGGCACGTCATCAACATACGCCCAGATGGATCGGGATGAAACCCCATCCCTTGAGGTTAAATCCGATCCTCTCACAAGTCTGCAAGTTCAATTCAGGCAGATACCGGCTTCATTTAAAAGGAAGCAGTGGAATGACGACTCCCTTAAGTTTGCAAAGAATGGGTCCTCACTTTGTGTTAAATAATGACTTGTACCGGGTGGCAGAACATGAGGGACAGGTGAGGTCACTGTTGTTAGTACCACGGACTTACCGGCGACAATCTGTGAACTTGCATATACCCATCTGCTGGGAGCCCATTTGGGCCCCGAAAGAACACTTGAGTGAATTAAGCTCCGATTTTTTTGGCCTGGGATTAACGAGGAGGTCCGCCACTTTTGTACATCCTGTCCCGAATGTCAATTGAGGCAGATTCCTAGAAGGGACCATGCTCCTCTAGTGTCCTTACCCTTAATAGATATCCCTTTTGAACGTATTAGGGTCGATCTAGTGGGACTCCTAGAACCCTTAGCCAGAGGTCATAAATATATAATGGTCCTGGTAGATTATGCTACCCAGTTTCCAGAAGCTGCTTCGTTACGCTCAGCTACTTCAAAGGCTATCGCACAGGAATTAGTTGGTGTCACTGCGCAAGTTGGAATCCCTAAAGAAATCCTGACGGATCAATGGACTCCTTTCACCTCGCAGACGTTCAGGAAGACTGTTAGATTACTTCAAATAAAGCATTTAAAGACATCGGTGTATCATCCTCAAACTGACGGTCTTGCAGAGAGGTTCAATCAAACTCTCAAACAGATGTCGTGTAAAGGATTCAACGAGGACAGAAGGAACTGGGATCAGCTCCTCCCCCTCGTCCTTTTTTCATATCGGGAAGTCCCACGGGCCTCCACGGGGTTCTCACCTTTTGAGTTGCTATATGGACGACAACCTCAGGGTATATTAGATGTTTTAAAAGGCAGCTGGGAGGAAGAGGCCCTCCCGTCAACATATATATCAGAATATATCGCACAGTTACGCAATAGATTGAAGAAGATTAGACCCATATTGAAAACGTACATGGAAAAGGTGCAAGCAGCCCAGGTCCGATGCTATAACTGTGGTACGTCTTTGTAGGAGTTCCGCCCGGGAGATCGGGTCATGGTTTTAGTTCCTACCTCCCATTTCAAATTATTGGCTTATTGGCAGGGCCCCTATGAAATTAAGGAGAGGAAGGGGCTGGTCAATTATTTGGTGAAACAACCAAATCGCCGACCCAGCGAGCGGATTTATCATATCAATTTGCTGAAACCGTGACCGAGAGAGCTACGCCCTTGAAAAACCTTATAAAGAAGGGTCGACCTAATCATGTGGTATGGGATGAAACATCAGAGGCTGGCTGAATTCAGTGACCTGAAAATGGCCCTTACGTCAGCTCCTATATTAAATGCACCTGATTTTTTCTTATTGGCAGGGCCCCTATGAAATTAAGGAGAGGAAGGGGCTGGTCGATTATTTGGTGAAACAACCAAATCGCCAACCCAGTGAGCGGATTTATCATATCAATTTGTTGAAACCTCGGAAGGACAGGGATTACGAGCCCTCCTCCGGACAGCTCCGTTCTCTTTTCACTCATCAAATCCACCTTAATTTTGGAGATAATTTGACTCGCCAGCAACGACAGGAGCACAAAGCAGATATCCTGTCAGGTAGTCAGTGAAAATCCAAGGCGGACCTCCCTGGTTGCGCATGACATTGTGACGAAATCTGGGGTTCTAGTCCGAGAACGCCCGTACAGAATTCCCGAGGTAAAAAAGGCGGAAGTGGAGCTAGAGATCAGACGCATGCTGGAACTAGGTGTGATTGAGGAAAGTTATAGTCCCTGGTCCAGTCCTGTCATTATGGTCAGTAAGCCCGATGGAAGTTAGAGGTTCTGCAACGACTTCCGTTGGCTTAACCAAGTCTCCCAATTCGATGCCTATCCGATGCCGCCAGTGGACGACCTCCTCGAGCGGCTAGGAAATACCAAATTCTTGACTACTTTAGATATGACTAAGGGGTACTGGCATGTTCCCTTAACGGACTCCACTAAGGAAAAGACAGCATTTAGCACCCCTAGCAGGCACTGTATCACAGTATCATGTCCTCCCATTTAAATTACATGGGGCACCTGCGAACTTCCAACGTCTGGTGGATAAAGTGCTCCGTCCTAATTCATATAGTGCTGCTTACTTGGATGACGTGGTCATCTATTCCAACACCTTGGAGGAACACATACAGCATGTTGGAGCTGTACTGCGGACACTGGCAAAAGTCGGGCTTCATATCAAACCGAAAAGTGTTACTTTGGATTGATTGAAGCCAAATATTTAGGCTATTAATGGGCCAGAGTATGGTGAGACCACAGTGTTCTAAAATAGAAGCCATTTTGAATTGCACTTCTCCGATAAACAAGAGGCAGTTTCAGGCCTCTCTCTGCATAGCGGGTTACTATCGCCGGTTCGTACCCCAGTTTTCCGAGAGAGCTACGCCCTTGAAAAACCTTATAAAGAAGGGTCGACCAAATCATGTGGTATGGGATGAAACATCAGAGGCTGGCTGCATTCAGTGACCTGAAAATGGCCCTTACGTCAGCACCTATATTAAATGCACCTGATTTTTTCTTGCCTTTCATTCTCCAGACAGACGCTTCGGACACAGGTCTTGGGGCCGTGCTGAGCTAAAGTGTCGATGGAGTTGAACACCCCATTATGTACAAAGGCCAGAAACGCTTCGGGGATAAACGTTAACATTATACAAAGTTATTGTCTGTTTTTACCTGCATTTTTATCACTCTTTAATTTAATATAGTTTATTTTTATCAGTATGCTGCTGCTAGAGTATGTGAATTTCCCCTTGAGATTAATAAAGTATCTATCTATCTAGAACGACGTCACTTCCAGTTCTGACATAAAGTCTGATGTCTGAACAACATCATTTCTGGTCTGATCACTTACAGCCACCATCTTTCACAGCCCTCATCAGTTCTACCTTAGACTCCGTACTGTCAACAACTCTGTTTTGTTTGAAAAAACCATTTGCAGCCAGGAATATTACACGGGTGGCTGCTCCAAGCCTTTTTCACATTTGTCGAGTCTGTTCCTTTTCACAATATCCATATGATGACTAAAAAAAATACCTTGTAGAAATTGACAAATATAAAAGTCAACAGAATGCAATTTAGTAATACACTGTTAAAAAGTAAATAATTATAACAATAACAGCATTCTCGTATTATTCAAAACAAAACAAAGCACAAAGGAAATGCAAAGTTGAATTTGTACTTCCTACCTTACTTGGCTGAGGCTCTACTTTAGGTTTCACTAGTTGAGATCCAGGTGGAATCATTCCCTTTGGGGGGTCTTTGACTTCCACTTCCAAACCAGCATCTGTAAAGTAATCCAACATGTTGGAGAAAACAGACAAATCACAAATTAATACTTCAATATTGTTCTATGCTATTTTTTAAATTAAACAACGGCCTGACAAGATCTTTAGATGGGTTTGCAGATGGAAAGCACTATTGGAAGGTGTGTTTTAGAAGGTTGTTTTGGACATGCAGATCTTTTAAAATTTTATTTAAATTTTTAATTACTACTACAAATGTATTTCATATTTAGCTATGTGTAATAAATGAAACAATATCACAGTTACAAGTCCAATATTTAAAATAAATAAACAAATGAAAATTTATTTCGCGGCAGCTACACTCCAGATCTGCTTGTTACAAGATGTACCGAGGCTTCATGATCACCTCAAATAAAACAAACATGCCTTGGAGATGCAACCTAATAGAGCATTGTGAACAAAACTACCATGCTGCCACAAAGCTACTTCACACTGCTTTCAGTACAGTATGTTTACAAATTTGCAAAATCATAATGTAAAGCAGGACAAAATGCAAATGAAAAAAAAAAAAAAATCACAGCTGCTGATTGGAGTGCAGTTATCACTGTTTTAGCATTGGACAGGAGAGGACAGAAATGGTATGTATGCAAAACAGTGGTTTGACAAATTGAGAATGTTGAGTGGAATATTTTATTCATCAATGCCTGTTCACCCTGTAAGAGACAGTAATTGGGCTGTACTAGCAGGCAATATCTGTAGCGTATTGCACACAGTCAAACTGGCAAGTCAGCATTGTGTTTGTTTGTTTATGAACTATAAAGGCTTTGTGTTATGTTGTAATGCCGGAATATGTTAAGCTGCCCCAAAGAGAGGACCTTCAGGACTAAATCTGTATGAAAAGCTTAGATACTATTTTTTTTATTATTTTTATGCCTCTCTAAAAAGATTGGATTTATATGATATACAGTATGATTGGAATACATTGGAATTTAGCAAAAGTTTGAAAGACAGATCCTTACTTAAACCACCAGCCTAACAGACAATTTACAATGACAGTTACAGCAAAATTATAATCTTACCAGTGCAACCTAATAAAATATAAACATAGAGTATGAAGTGAATTTAAGTTCCTGATCTGACTAGACCTTTATAATCACAATATTCAGTGAAATTAAAATATAATAGTCAAAGCGGGTATATGCAAAGAATAATTTTCAACAAGAAACTGGTTATAGAGAACTTTTCAGTGAGCTACAAGCAAGCGTAAAATCAATTGTGGTTGGGAACTTTTAATGTAGGACAGTTTCAGATTAATTAGCATTAAATTAGTTGTTAGCTTTTATTTAGAGTTGCAGTCTTGTATGAATTATTTACTTTTACCGTGTCTGTGTCTCTTGTGCTACTCTAGTTGGGAAATTATTAGTATTGTGGTGTTCCTTTGAGAAAAATGAAACACAACAAATTTGGTTTTCAAGCAAAGAATCTACATTGATCTTGTCATTATTCCCAACAGTATTAATGTTTTCTACAACTGAAAATGATAAAAGGAAAAACTCCAAAAAATCCAAAAGTAGTCTTTGATGACTTTCAACAAGTATTAAAAAAATCCTGAAACATGTAAATTTTTAATGCTTCATTTAAATAACACCATTATTGTGGTTCTCTGCTGCAACAATCTGTGAACTCAATTCAAAACCTTTTGTCAATGGTAGCCTATTAAATTCTGCCATTAGTATTCACACCAACGATTTTTGCCCCCCAATGTTTACGACAAGTTGGTACCAATTACTAAATTTATACATACTCATCTCTCTACACATACATATAGAAATACATAAACACACATTTTAGATTGCTTGAAGTTTTAAGTGCAGTTCAGCACCTCTGCCTTTGCCTGAAGCAATACAGTTATGGTAATAAACAAGCTGTGTCATTTAGTGAACAAGAAAATATTAAGCTACACAAATCTTTAACTCACTGAAACCCCTGACACAATAGCATCTTGAAAGCAGCAGCAGTCTTGTCCTGCTCCAGCAGTTAAAAAAAAATCTTTTCTTGGATTCCAAGGAGAATGAAGAGGCAGTAAGCGATAATGATGAAAATGTTAGCACTGGTAATTCTGGAAACATAACTGACAGTACCTCTAGATTCAAGAGTATAATCAGAGTATGAAGAAACCAACATTAGTATTTCAAGTAAAGATACTGTGCACTCTCAGCCCCAAAGTAAGAGATTAGTTTATTAAGACTGATGTTAAGTTCAGGAAAGTTTTACACCTTCAAATGATGATTTATTTACAGACAGTCCCTACAATAACTATTTGTTTAATCACCAAAGGACATTGCCCCTAGTGGCATCTTCAAAACTCTTCTGACTGATGATATTCCCAACTTAATTGTTACAAGAATTAACCAATATATATAGTGATTTATTGATGCAAGTAAGGGCTAGTTCACATTTGTATATCGTAGTGCCACTAACAAAAATAACTTTTGAAAAGAAAGAATTCTTATGTGAAATTGTCAGAAAAACCCATAACATTATTTCATAAAAGCAGAAGTATGTATCTCCAAAGAAATGGTTACTTTATTCAAATGTTGTCTAGTTCATTAATGACAAAATGTTAGCAAGTCAAAAAGTCAACAAATGCAGCAAATTTATAAATTAGACTGTATCACAGATTACAACAAATATGTGTGAAGCACTAAACACTGATCACACAGTCTAGCTCATTTCTTATTAAACATCAATTGTGTAAGCCCTTGTACTATATAATAAGTTGCTCTACTTTTTTTATGACACAGCAATGACCAATTCATGCTGCATGACCTGCAGAGAAAAACTGACATATCCTAATAGCACATCTTGTTTAAAACTCGAGTTATCTGGGATTTCCTGATGGAGGATGATCATTTATCTGCCTCTTTAAATCTAGATATTTGTCTGTTAGCTTTTTTCAGCAAAAACAATTTACCTTGGACTATATAAAAATGTACAGGCTATAGAAAACACTTCAAGTGTAAAGAAACATTTATAGTACCAACTAAATATATAATTCACTAAGGCAAGACAACCATGGAAAGCACGCCGGAAGGGGCGTGGACTCACTGAGCCGCCGACAAGTAAGACACCTATGGTGCACGCAGAAGGAGCCATGCCCAACAACTCCTGGCACCTCCGAGCCATGCTGACTGTTCATAGAGGCATGTTTCTTGCGGAGGTGAATCGCCATATGCAGCGTGTTAAAACAGTTTGCGAGGGGGTATCCCATGGGATCCTCAAAACAATCCTTTACAATTGAGGTTAAAACACAATGAAGTAAGCAGTCTTTAAAAACCAAGTTTTTGGTTACGACGCACGACCGCGTGCACAATAGCAAACTGTTTTACTGTGTTGGTTCGTTCCGTGCATTGTTATAATGTTGCTTTTCTTGCTGATTTATTATATTACCGATTTTTCAAATGTTAATTTTCTCCCTGTGCTTAAAAATCATTAAAAAACCGGCCTGATTATGCAGCATATGGCACGCCGCTGGTTGGCTAGTACTCTATAATTTAACAATGCCACTGATAATTACTGTGTATTATTTGTGCAGTCTAATAACCTAATAGTCCTAGACATTCAGCCACAACAAAATTTTACTTAAATTCTACAAACCATTTTTTACTTCTTCTTTGCTTCATATTTACCATGTCTAATATTGACATTTTTTTTGGCATTTACAAACAAATGTTTTCCCCCAGGCTCCTTTGATACTCCCGTCTCTGTGGTGCTCCAACTGCAACTTACAGAGTGCTGAAGTGGAACAGCTGCCTGTTAACAAGCAATTGGCTAGCCTCCACACAGAACACCCAGAGCTGCACAGCACTACCACCAGAACCACAGGCAGCCACAGAATCAGAGATACCCTGTTTTTATTTAACTTTCTTTACCTTGCTCATTGCCACAGTGAATGCTATTTCAGAAAATATTACAGTATGACCATTTAGAAGAATGGAGAACTAATACAAAGAGAAAAATGCTGTCTTCACCAGTACAAAAACCTAAATGCATATGTGTATATGGCAAGATTAAAATCAGGCTCTGCTGTATACCTATTTCAATTCCATCTATTGTCACATGTATAGTATAAAGACCAACAGCTCCAGGAGTCCAATTAGCGTTGTAGGTGCCATCTGTATTTGCTCTAATCAGCATATTCTCACTCGGTCTGAAAAAGAAAAAAAAGGTACAAATAAAGGGATAAGGCTGAATATTAAAAAATTAAATTCAATAAACTATTTTTATTGTGTTGAGCTTTACCTCTTAGGTGTTGGGGAAGCAAAGCGAAGTTCTTCAAAAGAGTAGTTCTCATAAACCTGTAACAAATAAGATTGTTCATAATTATTATTAACAAAAGGCTTAACAAATTGACAATTCTAAGACAGGACTCTTAACCAATGAATGAGAGGCAGAGTCGGAGTCTAATTCAAAAATGTAATCCTATGAGAAGGTGGTTCCTGTTTGTGGATTACTTTCATTTTTTGGAGTTACTTACTTAACAATATTTTAGTAATAAACAAATGCCTTTTTTTTTTTTTTTAATTGTGAGTACATGACTGTATGACCTGACATTTATATTATGCAAGACAAGTAACATAACATTTGATATTGTTTGCTGTTGTCCAATGTTGGTCAACATTGGATCCCATTCTATCAGGAAACATTACGTCTATTTTCTATAAAAACCCGAGAATAACATTTTTCTTTGCTATTACTAAAAAGTGCACATGGAAAATATAGTTTTACTAACCAGACAACTACTGTACTTTTAATTTCTCACCAAAGAGAGATTTTCAAATACAACAAAAAAAGAACTTCTTAACGAAAAACGCTAAAAAATATTTAAAAGTACCATATGCACCACTCATGCACAGTAGATTAACACAAAGAAGAAAATTAAAACAATAAAACATTTCCTACCTTCATCATAGTAATGGCAATGTAGCGAGCTTCTTTAACAATCATTGGCTCATAGGTGGATTCCAGTTTTGGTGGAGGCAAACCTCCATAAGTCATGTCAGCTCCTGAATTTACCACCATAGGACTTCCAGGTATTCGTTGTAGTTTTCTAACATTATCTTGAGGCAAAGATTTTTTCTGAGACACAGGAACAGCTTTCACCTCAACCTGAAACATAAAATCAGAATTTACATAGTATAATAATCACAAAAACTTAATGTTTAATCATGAATTATGAGTTGTTACGTAACATTAATAAAACAAACAAAAAAAAAAAAACACTCAATTACAGAACTAAAGAACATCACATTTCAGTCCTGACCTTCATATTTGGCACATGCACTACATCTCCATATTGGTCTTTGGTCTGCACAGTGACAGTGGTTGGCCAACCACACCTGATGTCATCCTTATTAAGGATCAGTGATGTTTTCTGAGGATCAGCATAAGAATCTGGCTGTAACCACCTGCAAAAAAAGAACAACAGAGTGAATATCCATGAAATTCTTATAAAAGTCATCAAAAATTAAACAAAAGATGAAACATTTTGCTGCTCTGTGAGGATGTCTAAAGATTTATTTAAATGTGTAAATATGAATCACTACATAACACAGAAAATCGGTTTTCTCAGATCCTCCCGATTATTAAGAACTAGCAAAATACCCGCGCTTCGCAGCGGAGAAGTAGTGTGTTAAAGAAGTAATGAAAAAAAAAAAAGGAAACATTTTGAAAATAAAGTAACATGATTGTCAATGTAATTGTTGTCACTGTTATGAGTGTTGCTGTCATATTATATATATATATATAATATATATATATACACATACACACACACACAGTAATCCCTCGCTATATTGCGCTTCGACTTTCGCGGCTTTACTCTATCGCGGATTTTAAATGTAAGCACATATAAATATGTATCATGGATTTTTCGCTGGTTCGCCGCTTTCTGCGGACAATGGGTCTTTTAATTTAGGTTACATGCTTCCTCAGTTTGATTGCCCAGTTGATTTCATACAAGGGAGGCTATTGGCGGTTGGCTTAGAAGCTACCAAATCAGAGCATGTATTACATATTAACTAAAACTCCTCAATGATATAAGATATGCTTCCCGCACGGTGCTTGATTGCTTTCTCTCTCTTTTTCTCACTCTCTTTGCCTGATGGAGGGGGTGTGAGCTGAGGGCTGTTTGCACAGAGGACACGGAGGCTCCTCTACAAAATGCCGCTTTATCGCGGTGCTTCTGTATACTTAAAAGCACGTATTGATTTTTTGATTGTTTGCTTTTCTTAGCGAGCGCTCTCTCTGACATTCTCTGCTCCTGACGGCGCTCTTTTGAAGATAAGATATGTTTGCATTCTTTTAATTGTGAGAAAGAACTGTCATCTCTGTCTTGTCATGGAGCACAGTTTAAACGTTTGGCTAAAGGGTGTTATTTCATGTCTAGAGGGCTCTAATAATGTTAACAGGGTGGGAGAGTTTATAAGGACTTAAAATATATAAAAAATAACCATACAAACATATGGTTTCTACTTTGCGGATTTTCACCTATCGCGGGGGGGTCTGGAACGCAACCCCTGCGATTGAGGAGGGATTACTGTATATATATATATATATATATATATATATATATATATATATATATATATAGCAGAGAATGTCCGAGAGGCTCAAAGAAAAGCAAACAATCAAAAATCAATACATGCTTTTAAGTATACAGAAGCACCGCGATAAAGCGGCATTTTGTAGAGGAGCGTCCGTGTCCTCTGTGCAAACAGCCCCTCTGCTCACACCCCCTCCGTCAGGCAGAGAGAGCGAGAAAGATAGAGAGAAGCAAACAAGCACAGCGGGAAGCATATCTTATAGCACTGAGGAGTTTTAGTTAATATGCAATACATGCTCTGATTGGGTAGCTTCTAAGCCATCCGCCAATAGCGTCCCTTGTATGAAATCAACTGGGCAATCAAACTGAGGAAGCATGTAACCTAAATTAAAAGACCCATTGTCCGCAGAAAGCGGCGAACCAGTGAAAAATCTGTGATATATGTTTAGATGTGCTTACATTTAAAATCCGCGATAGAGTGAAACCGCTGAAAGTCAAAGCGATATAGCGAGGATTACTGTATACATATACACACATATACATATATATATACATATACATATATATATATACATATACATATACATACATATACATATATATATATACATATATATACATATATACACATACATATACATATATATATATACATATATATATATACATATATATACATATATATATATATATATATATATATATACATATATATATATACATATATATATATACATATACATATATATATATATATATACATATACATATATACATATATATATACATATATATATACATATACATATATATATACATATACATACATATATACATATATATATATACACACACACACACACATATACATATATATACATATCTACATATACACTGTATATACACATATACCTGTATACTGCTCACAAAAATTAAAGGAACACTTTTTTTATTGGGCCTGGCATGAAATCAATTAAATCTGTCTGATAATTTTCTGGTTGGTTAAGCAGCTGAGGTCATTGTTAGTCACTTTCAGCTGTATTGGTGTTCATGGACTTAACAACAGGTGCACTAATTGGCAACAATTAGAAAACCCTCAAAAAAGGACTGGTTTTACATGTGGAGGTCATTTCAAGTTTCTCCCTCTTGATCTTTTTTGGCTGGTTTTCCACTCGTGCTAGTTTTGGCTTGAGTAATCATCTCTACTGGCAGTATGAGGCGATTCCTTAACCCTACAGAAGTTGCACAGGTTGTCCAACTTCTCCAGGATGGCACATCCACACGTGCTGCAGCAAGAAGATTTAATGTGTCTCCCAGCACAATCTCCAGAACATGGAGGAGATTTCAGGAGACTGGTTGTTATTCTCGGAGAGCTGGACAGGGCCGTAGAAGGTCCTCAACCCATCAGCAGGACTGATACCTGCTCCTTTGTGCAAGGCGGAACAGGCTGAGCACTGCTCGTGCCCTACAGAATGACCTCCAGAGGGCCACTGGTGTGAATGTCTATACCCAAACAATCAGGAACAGACTTCATGAAGATGGCCTGAGGGCCAGACGTCCTGTAATGGGCCCTGTGCTCACTGCCCAGCACCGTGGAGCTCGACTAATTTGCTCAAGAACACCAGAATTGGCAAGTCCGCCACTGGCGCCCTGTACTTTTTACAGACGAGAGCAGGTTCACCCTGAGCAGCTGTGATAGATGTGAAAGAGTCTGGAGAAGACAAGGCGAACGATATGCTGCCTGCAACGTCGTTCAACATGACAGGTTTGGTGGTGGGTCAGTGATGGTCTGGGGAGGCATATCCATGGAGGGACGCACAGACATCTACTGCGTAGGAAATGGTGCTCTGACTGCCATAAGGTATCAAGATGAAATCCTTGAACCCATTGTCAGACCCTACGCTGGTGCAGTAGGTGCTGGTTTCCTCCTAATGCACGACAATGCCCGGCCTCATGTGGCAAGAGTATGCAGGCAGTACCTGGAGGATGAAGGAATTGAAACAATTGAATGGCCTTCACGATCCCCTGACTTAAACCCAATAGAACATCAGTGGGACATTATGTTTCGGTCCATTAGGCGCCGCCAGGTTGCTCCTCAGACTGTACAACAGCTCAGGGATGCCCTCATACAGATCTGGGAGGAAATGCCACAAGACACCATTCGTCGTCTCATTAGGAGCATGCCCCGACGTTGTCAAGCATGCATACAAGCTCGTGGGGGCCACACAAGATACTTAAAAGCATTTTGAGTAGCAGAAATTAAGTTTTTGAAAAAATGGGCTAGCCTGCCAAATCTTCATTTCACTCTGATTTTAGGGTGTCTACACAATTGAGCCCTCTGTAGGCAGAAAACTTTTATTTCCATTAAAAGACTTGGCATCCGTTTGTTCCTAAGACATTGCCCTGTCGTTATTTGTATAGATATCCAACTTCATATTGAGATCTGATGTATCTAATGTGTTTCTTTAAAGTGTTCCTTTAATTTTTGTGAGCAGTGTGTGTATATATATATATATATATATATATATATATATATATATATATATATATATATATATATATACACACACACAATCTATATATATATATATATATATATATATATATATATATATATATATATATATATATATCTACATATATATATATTAGGGGTGGGACTCGATTAAAAAAATGTATCTAATTAATTAGAGGCTGTGTAATAATTAATCTTGATTAATCGTATGTAATCACACATGAAAATTTGCCCCAAATCGCAAATGTTTTTTTTTTAATTTAAAAGGGTTTTAGTGGGCGACAGAATCAAATAATAGACATGGACATGAATATTTTAAACTCAAGCTCTTTTAATTTCTGAAAAAAATGCTTTTAAACTGCATTTCAATTCAAAATAGAAACAAAAATATCATCCCTGGCTAAAATTGGGCAGACTTAAAAATAAAATGGTATTTTAAGTACTTTAAGTACATTTTCAGAATGGTATTGTCTTTAAATAATAATAACAAAAATTTCAACATAAAGTGCATTTTTTCATCTTAAAAAAATGAGGCAGAAACATAAAAGGTAATTTGACCAGCTTCACCTTTAAACTCTGAGTAACCTTATTATTATTTTGTACATTAGGCTAAAACAGTGTGATCATTGAACATTTTTGAATTAGATGTAAGTAGAATTACTAACGGTCACGGAAGTCCAATGATCCCCAGTAAGAGCCACAAAGTCCACTTTCTGTAATGCATCTAATTTTGCTTGCTTTTCAGTGTGCACAAAACCATGCTTTTATCAAGGCTTCCGTCGGGTAGTCTTTTGAAATGAAATTTTCCTCCTATCAGTCGTAGGAACGCGCTTTATTCCGACTCTAACATTTTTGTAGCTCTGATGTGTACATCAATGTAATCGATATACCAGGAAATCATGCACTGACAAAAGTTCCCCTTTGCTTGGAATTGAAAGTGTGATTAAATGCGTTTATTTTTTTTAACGCGTTATGGAGTACATGCATCGAAGCTTCTCAGCTGTGCTTGTGCTAAGAAAAGGAAACATTTTAAAAATAACGTAACATGATTGTGAAAGTAATAGATTTGTGACCGTTATGAGTGTTGCTGTCATCAAGGATTTGATTATAATTTCTTTCAATCAGCTTCGTATTTGGACAGTTTGTACAAAACCACGCTTTTATCAAGGCTTCCATCGGGTAGTCTTTTGAAATGAAATTTGCCTCCAATTAGTCTTAGGAACGCGCTTTGTATCCATTATTCATAAACCTTCAATTGGTGATCTGTCTTTCTACATTAACCGCATATTTTTTCATACGTGTCAAACCAAGGGGACGCGAGGGTAGAATGAATCGGGAAGTTCACCCCCTGTCGGGAATCGAACCTCGGCGAAGTCTCTACCATTGCGCCACGGCGTGTGGTTTGTCTATTTGAGAGTATATATATTGTACCGCGCTTCGCAGCGGAGAAGTAGTATGATGTTAAAGAAGTTATGAAAAAGAAAAGGGAACATTTTAAAAATAACGTAACATGATTGTCAATATACAGTAATTGTTTTGTGAGTGTTATAAGTGTTGCTGTCATCAAGGATTTGATTATAATTATTTCTTTCAATCAGGTTCGTATTTGTAGGATGTGTTGTGTTCAAGTTACATTCCGTGTTTGTCAATCGTTGTAAAGATAACAGGTTTCATTCATCGATTCGTTTCTTACTGCATCAATAAACAGCTCATCTTCTTCTTGATCTGAGACGTGACACACTGCATGCACGGGTTTTTTTACTCTGTCTTCCTTTAGCGGGACATTGATCTTTTCCACCGTGTGCTTTGTTTCCGCAGTAGCTGCACTTATGAATATGCTTGTATGTATCACACGCTTCATATTTTTTTGCTGCCTTCTCAATTGTGTAATTCGGTTGTGGTTCAGTACTCTTTGAAACTGTTGCTTTTTGTCTGTGCACTGCGTCATTTCATGTGAGCCGCTCGGTGTACATGCATCGAAGGTTCACAGCTGTGCTGGTGCCATCTCGTGCGATGTCCACGGCTGTATTTAATGTTAGCTAAGACCTGGCACTTAAAAGTTTCTCTCGCAATTTCGCTGAGTTGGTGCCAAACACCACCCTGACCATCTCATCTTCCTCTGCATAAGCACAGTCCTTCACCCGTGAATATTTAGCGGCAGTGTTTCTATTGGATTGCCGCTGACGGACAGCCTTATATGGGCAGGCACTAAATTACGTGGGAGGCGCAACTCCGCCTCCCACAGGCATCAAGCAGAAGTCTATTATAGTATATGGACGAAAAAATAGGTTCCAGTTATGACCATTACGCGTAGAATTTTGAAATGAAACCTGCCCAACTTTTGTAAGTAAGCTGTATACATATATATACATATATATATATCTCTATATCTATCTATCTATCTATATACATCTCTATATCTATCTATATATATCTCTATATCTATCTATATATATCTCTATATCTATCTATATAGATCTCTATATCTATCTATATAGATCTCTATATCTATCTATCTATCTATCTATCTATTGTGAAGGACAGCCGGGTCCCATGCCCGGTAGGGACGCCTCTGCTGCTTATGTTCCGGGGAGCCGCCATGGGAAGTCCAATACCTCCCGGGACGCTTGGTGGCAGCCTCCTGGCCGTCGGTGACTCCCCAACCACCCGCAGGGCTCCATGGGAGATGGAGTCCTCCACAGCTTGGTTGGGGCCCGGCGTGGTCGCTAGGGGGAGCTGCCTGCTTCCCACAGCCCGGCTGGACGAGCTTTCAGCCCCACCCGGAGGTGCAATCGGGACCAGGTGGTTACTCACCTGGAATGCTTCCGGGTGGGCTATAAAAGGGCCCAGCCACCACCACTCGGCGAGCCAGAGTTGGGAGGAAGAAGGAGACGAAGCTTGCCTGGGAGGAGTGGTGGAGAATTGTGAGTTTGTGCTTTGGGACTGTGTTTGGGACTGTGTTGGGCCTGTGGGACACGGGGAAGGCGTGTGCCACGGCTGAAGAAAATAAAACCTGTGTGTTTTGTACACGTTGCTCCTCGTGGTCTGTGCGGGTCGGGCTATATAGCGCCTTTCACACTATATATATATATATATATATATATATATATACCCTTTGGGATGCGAGCAGCTGTTGCTGGGGGGTGTCAGAATCCATTAAAGAAGAAAAATGAAAAACATTTGTACAAAATCTTATTATTTATCTATCCATTCCTAAATAGGCTATTTCGTATCAGTGCAATATGCTGCTTGTTAAAACGGATGACTCCTGCTCTTATGTGCACTTAGTGCTGCATGGGTATTATGAACTATCGTATCTGTTAAAGTTCTATTTAAATTTTAAATATAAGTAATTTTTATTTAGTCAAAAGAAATATGTTTGGTAGGAATGTAAGTAAAATTTAGTCATCATTGCATAAATTTTTCTTCACCATAGAAATTTAAAGACTAAATTCAACTTACATTCCTACCAAAGATATATATCGACTAAATAGAACCTACTTATATCCAAATAGAACTTGAAAAGATATATTTTTTCGAATCTGATTTGTTGCATTGTAGAGCGACTTGACGCGCACCACATCGAGCCTGCGAGCTATTGCGCTGTCGCCTGCCTGCCTCAATAAGTGACCCTCGCTTCGCTCTTACTTTTTTACCGTTCATTTAATCATGGGTAGTCGTGAAAAAATTTGAAAATGGAAGGAGGATTACACTGAGTAAGGCTTTACCAAAACAATTATTGATGGCGAATAAAGTATCCATTATTCATAAAGCATCAATTGGTGATCTGTTTTTCTGCGTTAACCTCATATTTATCAAACTTCTTCTCAAACTAAGGGGGGGTGCATTAGATTTTTCTGATGAAGGAAGTCAAGGAGATCAGTGGGAGATTTTCATGAAAAATCATCCATGGCATACATTACAGTCAGTTCTGTTTTTAGCCGAGACAGATCAAAAAGCGGCTTGTGAAAGCCTCTCTACCTGGCAACAAATGACGGCTGAAATGTGATTGGTTAAATATTTTAATACGAAACTCCATCTCCCACGGCTATCAAGCTGCATTCTATTACAGTATATGGACGAAAATACGTTCCAGTTATGACCATTACGCGTAGAATTTTGAAATGAAACCTGCCCATCTTTTGTAAGTTAGCTGTAAGGAATGAGCCTGCCAAATATCAGCCTTCTACCTACACGGGGAGTTGGAGAATTAGTGATGAGTGAGTGAGTCAGTGAGGGCTTTGCCTTTTATTAGTATAGATTCACATCGCCTATGGTTTACTAATAAAATATGCAATATAAAAGCGTATATAAATGCAAGTTCTTTTACTATTTAATTCACATTTTACTTATCCAATCATTACACTGTACAAATCATCTAAATATTCTTTATTCATTTTACGCTCACTTTTATACTGCAACAATGGGTTTGCAATTATTGAGGAATATGTGAGATATTCAAGATCATAGATCAGTATTTCAGAATATGAAAAAACTACTAAACAATGCAACTGAATTAAACAATATTTACAGATACCAATAATATGCAACTGAAAACATAAAAGATAACAGACTCATATCTGCTTCAGAGTCAAAGAGCATAAACCTACACTAAACATTCTGCCAATTAAGAGCAACACAAAGTCAGCAGCTAGGGTTAAAATCCAACCCAAATCATATTGATCTACTCCACTGTGCTTGTCCTATGCACCAGGATCAAAACAAATGAATATAAGATATAAATCTGTGCAATTTGACAATGCCAGTAACTGCATCAATACATTACCAACTTTATGTTAGTGAATGCAAATTAACAAATAAATGTGCTAACATCTTGGATTTTGGTCAAAGGTCAAGCAGATGACTATAGGTTTTTTAACAGTTTAAGGATCATGAAGAAAATACTGTGGGTATGTTAGTACGCTATTAAAATGCCACAACACTGTTTGCTGTACGGTTAGAAGAAAACTGTTTGCTACTGGGCTGCAGAGAATGGATGTGATTTAAAGTGCTTCCCTGAGGGATCTCTTTTTAGCAAAGTTTTGTATGAATGAGAGCATGGCTCCAGTGATGAACCTTTCATTCTTGCCACACTAGAGGATGTTGATGATAACAATAATAACATCAACAAAAATAACACCCACAGATGTAAAACACTCTACTGTTTACTTAAACAAAAATACATTAAAATGCATTATAGCACAACTGACATCATTTAAAAAGCCAGATTTAGAACACCACTGTATTTAGTACATAGCATAAATAATGCATATTTTCAGTAATATGCTCCTAGAAACCTAATCTTCCAGGTTTTCAGGGAAAATATTAATACTGAAAACTACAGTTCTCTTAATTATATTTGTTTACAATATATGATATTGATACCTTGCAAGACGTCCACCACTGGAATTTTCAACACAAGTTATAAAATCTTCAAGAAAGGAATGTTCATTGCTTTGCAGATGCAAAGGAAGGTTGCCTTCCAAAGCTTCTAGAATGGATGGAGACCTTGACAATGCTAAACCTTTTCCAAGAATCCCTGCATGAGCCTTACAAACCTATGAAGGAACAAAAAAATACTATTATCACACAAAAAAGCTCACATTATCATAATATAATTTACTTAAAGTTTAAATTTTTATTGGCATATAAAAGAAGCTAATCAAAACTAGGTAAGTCTTTTTCAAATTAATATTTCAATTAAATACTGTATATCTTAAGTATACCCTTCATGTGTACATATTTAATATGCAGGAACACTGCAAGTAGTATGTAAGCTCAAATCTATGGCAAAAATACTATATATTATTGTCTAGTCTAAAACAAGGTTAAGTCTTAAGATTTTAACATTTTGAGATAGAAAAAAAAAGAAAAAATATCAATAATATAACACAGTAACAGAAGTTAATTTACCGAGCAATGCTCACTAACATAAAAGGTCCACTTGCAAAATTTAAACATTGTACCCATTTCTGGACAGGGACATATGAGGGGTGATCAAAACGTTTAGATTTTGATCTATCAATAAAAACACTAGTATAACCAACATAATTTTAAAATGAGTTCATCAAGAACATGGGGACACAGTTGTAAACTTGTTAAGGGTAAATTTCGCACAAACATTAGGAAGTTTTTCTTTACACAAAGAACGATAGACACTTGGAATAAGCTACCAAGTAGTGTGGTAGACAGTAAGACGTTAGGGACTTTCAAAATTCGACTTGATGTTTTCTTGGAGGAAACAAGTGGATAGGACTGGCGAGCTTTGTTGGGCTGAATGGCCTGTTAACGTCTAGAATGTTCTAATGTTCTAATTGTCATGAAAACTAACAGAGATTTTACAATATTAGAGAAGATATTCAATGTAATGTGACAGTGTGTGTCAGCTCCATGCTCCCATTTGTCTGGGAGCTTCTTGAACCCAACACCATTGATAACATAACTGGATGATCTTGGCAAACGAGGATGACACACAAAGCAAGGAGAAGTTCTCAGTGCTTTTATTAAAATAAATAAAACAAAACCTTGTTCCTTTTATAATAAACAAGTAATCCATAAAAAACAAAGTGCAAGTTGAGGTTAAAATGCAAATAAATAAATTCATTAAAACAAGGTTAAAACTCAGGCAGGAAACTGTCTTTTTATCCTTTTTAGCCTTGAAAACCCTTTAAAAATCTGACTCCTCTTCACTCTTGCACTCTCCGGCCCTTGCAGCCTAAGGAGAAGTCCCCCAGCAGGCATAGACAACCCTCTTCTCGTGGCCATGTCCCCGTTGCCAATCATGCAGAGTCTGCGGGGAGCACCCACCTCTGCCTTTCCAGGCTCCACCCGGCAAAATCACCGCAGCCAATTCGTTGGCTCCTTGTGGCGATAGAACACTCTAAAGCCTAGTCGTCATTCCTGCTACTTAGACGTCCAACAGGAGCAATTCCTGAGTGCTGGCCATATGGTTCTTTCTGGGACTCCAAAACTGTCCACCTGCTTCCTCTCATTACACCTGCTCAATCTCTAACACTTCTGTCTCTCTTCTTCCTTTCTCTAACCTCCCTTCTCTCTTCCTCTTTTCGTCTTATTTTTGTCCCTTCTCTCGCACGCACGGTTCCCTTCTTAAAACAGGGGCGTGGCACAGCTGCGGCAATTAGAAACTCCCAGCCAACTAAGGTCACAGGCCATCGTGCACCTTTGCACTAAGTGGAGGGCCGTCCACATCCCCATCACACACAGGAACCACACTAACCACACTACCATGGGTGTGGCGATTATTTAAAAGATGTCAATCAGCCACGGACCTCACTTTACCACATGTCACTCAAAGCATCTTTTTTGTGCAATAACTCTCTTGTATGTTAGCTCACGGCTTCAACATGGGCAAAGCACATCCTACGAAGATGAACTGTTTAGTATGTGAAGGGGGGTGATGTGAAGTAGAGGGAGTGTGATTTGACAGCTTTCCTCGCCACTTCTCCTTGATTAAATGTCACAAATGTTAAAGCAACTGATTGCAATAGTGACCAGTTATATGTTAAGCCATGGAATCCGTATCTTCTACGCCCTCATCGTCATTAAAATTGTGCACATTGTTGACTTGGACCTTGAATTTCTTTAGTGTTGGGGCATTGTCAGGCATAGATTATTTCAATTATTTTTAGACTCTGGGTCATGGTGATGTACCAAGTTTCATCACATTGTGAAATACACCTTAAATGTATACCAGGACAGACGTATTGGTTTAAGATTATCCTTGGAACATCAAATGCAGTGGGGTTTCAGTAAGAGAATCAACATTGAGGAAAAGATTCAACTAGCCCACGAATAATCCTTAGATTGTCTGCGATCTCATGCACAATCACTCTTCAGTTCCCCATCACAATTTGTTCATCAGTGGCAACATCTTTTTCTGTTATCAATGTCAAAAACTGGCTAGACTTTCAACCATCTTAAAGAAACATTTTGTCACACTGGAACTGGGCTACCCATTTCCTTATTGCGTAAAATGAAGAGGACTGATTTTGGTACACATTGACTAAGCAAGAATGAACCTCCAAAGGCTTACTTAATTGGCTATGAACAGTGCTTGAAATTGTAACAAGTAATTGCTGGTGCTCATTTTTGTTGACTTCTTGTTCCTCCTAGCTATACAGTTTAAACTTTACATAAGTGCTGTATGTTGGGGGACAAGATGGGTCCCCTACAGAGTTCTGAGCACATCAGTTTTCGTACATTACATTGTAAAAGGTGGAGGGGGGTGCTTTTGGGTTTAAGCATGCAAAAAAACAAATATTGTATGATATAGAAGATCAGAGAGAGTGGGGTGGATGTAGAATGTCATGTGCGGGTTTACAACCATTTACTGCAGGTTACTCAAGCTACAGAAACAGAATAAAGCCGGGCTTGTCTGCTTATTTAGACAGCAAGTAATTCTTTCTAAAGAATTTTCTTTCTGGTAAAGGATCACCACCATTCGCTTACTGCTTCACACAGGGAATTGTTTCAGTGAATGATGGAGGTTAAAGTCTGTTGATGCATTATTTTGTAATCACAGACTAAATCTCACTAAACAAATGTTTGTCCTCATGGAAGTGGTGAAAAACAAACTGAAGTATACGATATTCTTCTAAAGTCTAAGGCACTTGTGGAAAAAATGCTGTAAAGTGGGAATACTTTGCTAAATTGCCCACCTCATCCTAGTTATTCAGGCCTCCTAATCATCCCCTGTCAGTAACTGGCTAACTATCTCTCATCCATTCACCACCTAACAGCTAATATGTAGTGACCATTCTGGTGCCAAAATGGCTGCAATCCCATCATCCAGGTTGATGCTATACGTATTAGTAGTGGTTGAACTGGCTCCCCACTCACTATGTAAAAACATTTAGAATACTGAGAAAAGCATGTAAAGTGTGTAAAGAATTATTATGTTCTCAAAATATTTTCATGAATAGCTTTTATTTATCAAATACCCTTCCTGGAAAATGCAGTAAACAGAAATTAACTGAGTAATTGAGGTGACCACCCTTAAAAACAGCAGCAATTCTCTTGCGTACACTTGTATGCAGTTTCTAAACGTACTCGACTGGTAGGCTGTTTTAAACCTCTTGAAGAACTTGTCACAATTTCATTGCAGATGATGGCGGTCTTGCTTACGTCAGCCTCTGCAAACAACCCAGATTGACTTGATGATGTTGAGGTCATGGCTCTAAGGTGGGACCTGTAGTAATAGGCTTGAAGTGTGCCACTGTAATCTGTGAAGTTTATTCCAAAATTGAAGCCACACACACTAGCTGACAGGGTGAAACTGGTCAGGAAGATTGATAGAAACATGTGAAAAAGAAGTCAGTAAGGCTATTTTAAAATGCTGATGTTTTTTGAAACAATATATATGGTGAGAGTGACCAATGGCTACTGCCTGCAGAAGCCATGAGAACAGGGGAAGGTGTTATTTGGGCATAGTCCAAAAATAACATAGATGACGGCTCTGATGGCAGCTGCCCATACCTGGCAAGGTTCATAACAGATTCTATGAATATATAAATATGTGAGCGTTTATAATGTCAAGGATCCATCACGAAGCAAGGAGTCGTCTCTGTGCCACCAAACATTCCTGCCACATAGACGTATGGTCGTCATTTCCCACTGATAAACTGGTTGTGAGGACTGTATGGTTCTGCTGGCTTCTTTCTGGCCTGGATATGTATGTATAAATACTATTTTCTGGGAATGGATGTTAAGACCATCAAGATCTCTTCTGATAAGACTTCTCAGGACTGTAGATGGATATGCCAGATTCCAGTTCTAAACTGACTGCAGTGCTGGACATTTTGTTTTAAAAGAGAAGTAAGCTTGATGTACAGTGGAACCTCGGTTTACGAGTTTTTTGGAAGATGAGCAAAATTATTTAATAAATTGTGACTTGATAAACAAGCGATGTCTTGCAATACGAGCAGTACGGATACACTGATGAGCGCCATGTGATCACAACTGAGCTGATGGTTCTTCTCTCTCCCCCTCTCTAGGTGCAATCGTCTCCTTTTCTCCGTCTGAGTCTGTGTCCCTCTCTCATATAGTAAACATCCGTACGATTGTATACTGTTTACTACTGCATTGTGACTGTGGAGAAGTCATATAAAATATAATTGAATAGAGCACTATACATTTTACTCATACAGACAAGCATTTGTAGAGAGTGAGGGCATACACATTCATTTGCAAGGAAGAAATAAGGTATAATGTAGGTCAGTGTTTCCCAACCTTGGTCCTGGGGGCACACTGTGGCTGCAGGCTTTTATTCCAACCAGTTTCCTAATCAGTGACAACACCTGATAACATTGATCTCATTTATTTAGCTAGTATTTTCCTTTTATTCTACAATCAGAAAAGTACAGCAGCATGGTTTTTACATTTATAAGACATTTTGAAATATTTCTCCTTTTGCTATAGATTTAAATGCTTAACTCTCTTTTGTTGATTTCATTATATTTTGCCCTTTCTTTGTGCAGTTTTTCCCCCTTCGCTGTATCTTATTAATGACCATTAAAAATAAGCATAGCAGACACACTGGTAAACAACACTGAATAATCAAAGGTTGCAAGTACTTTAGCATTAGAACCACTAATGAGTAAATAATGGATTAATTAAACAACTAGAACACCTAGAAAAGTAGAATGAAAATCAAGATGAAAATATTGCTAAAAAGAAAAAAAGGACATTATTCCCATACAACTGCTTGGTACATTTTAATATATATTTTTATTTCTTGCCAAACTTAGTTTTCTAATTTCTGTATTATTCCCAACACACAGAATATGGGAAATAACATATCACTTAATTAGCCTAGGAGTCCAATTAAAAACAGAAGTTGATTGGAACAAAAACCTGCAGCCACAGTTTGCTCCCAGGACCGAGGTTGGAAAAACACTGTAGGTGATTGCCTTGAAACTAATAAGAACAGCAGGAGCTGCATGGTATGTAAACAGAAATCAGGAAGGTTCCAGCAGCAGAAACCAGCAAGTGAATAAATAACTAGCAGTGGATAGCATTCAGTAAGCAAGTTTTCATAGTAAGAAGAAAGTAGTGTGTAAAAAGATTTACTGTATAAAACAGGTCAGAGTGTTCAGGAAAGTTAGCACTAGTAAGAGGGTCCCATTAATTTTCCTAGTGTTAGATCCAAGTAATACTGGGGTTGAGAAAACAATGTTAAAAGTGTTAGACCTGAGAGTTACTTAAACAACTATATAGACTTGTATAGATATGTCTCTCATAAGCATTGGGCCCAAGGATTATTAGGGCTGTAAAAGTGCAAACTGCATTAGTCCCGAGTGTTACTCGAGCAACAGTATAGGCGTGTGTTACATGTCAGGCCCGAGAGTTAACCGAGCAACTGTGTAGATACATCTTCAGGACCTTGTGGAGATGGATGGTGACAACCTAAACTCTGAGGTGGTAAGCAGGCATTAGGAGCCCCAACAATCTACCTCAAAACCAGTCTCCAGAAAAAGAGAGGTTTGGATAGTGGGGGGCTCAATTCATTACTGAAGTCTGCTCCAGAAACTCAAACAGTGTGTTGACTTATGGCTGTATAGGTAGGAGATCCCCCTGGAAGAGTGGATAGGCCCTGGCCTTAGCAAAGGTGGATCCACTTATCATTGTCTGTGTTTGAACATACGGCATATGAAAGGGTGGGCTGTCAGAGCTATGATGTAAATTTGAAGAGTTAGGTGCTAAGCTGAGCAGCAAAACTGACAAGGCAGTCTTTTCCGAAGTTGTACATATGCCACAAGCTAGTCTAGATAATACTGAGGAGATTAGAAGGCTTAACACAAGGCTTAAATCGTGGGGTAGGAATGAAAGGTATATGTTTACAGGGCATTGAGACTCATTTTGGAACATATGGGACCTGACCCATCATGAAGTGTTACATCTGATATATAGGAGCACTATTGCAATGGGGAGGAGAATGAGTAGGTGAGTTAAGGAATTAAAATTTGGGAAGGGGGGTAAATGAGTTTAGCACAAGTCAAATTTAGAATTGTAGCTTAAAAACAAAAATGCAATGCAACTTAAATTCTAGTTCAAAGTTAAAGGGCAAAGGTAAAATAAGTAATATATTAAAATTGCTTGTATCAATGCTTGGAGTATCAAAATATAAAACTGAACTGGAGCTGTAAATAGCTGAGCATATTTATGATATTATAGTAATAACAAAATCACTGGTAAATAAAGATGGGGATGAATATTACATATTTTCAGGAAGTAAAAAGAAAAGGAGTTACCATTTATGTAAAACTGAATTTAAATGCTTCTCTTCCTCATTTGAAAAATGAGCCACAACTCAGTGAGGACAACTAGACTCAGCCAGAAAACATTATGGATAGAAAACTTAGCTTAGGAATGACCTCCCAAAACAGACAGTAATTAAGTATGCATTTTTTTTATTAGTATTAAAATGGCAAGTTTTGAGGATTATGTTATAGTTATGGAGGACTTTAATTATCAAAATGTTAATTGGGCTAAACCTGCAAAAAGAGGAGCACAAGAGCAGGAGTTTTTAGATTTACTCAGCTTGACAAAGCACCAACACCTGGGAAGCATGTCTAGATTGAGTATTGTGTAATAACTAGGATAGAACTGAGGGTGTAAAGGCAACTAAACCACCTGGATCAAGTGACCATAATATCATACAATTTTCAGTGTGCTGGGAAAGCGCAAACATAAAGGCTATAATGGTAAGTTTAACTTTTATTTGGTGCAAAATTGAACAGCTGTGGCAAGGTCTAAAAGAGATAAACTGGCTTAAGCTCTTAGGTGCTGAGACAGTCAAGGAGCAGTGGAACAGGTTTAAAAAACATTTTACATATAATGCAGGACAGGTACATCTTAAAATTTGAAATGAGGGGGCAATTTAAAAAAAAACTTTACTGAGTTAAGACTAAAAACAAGACAAATGAGGCCATCAGGGCAACCATTAATAATGATACTAGGGTAGTTAAAGAGTAGTTATAGAGGAATATTGTAGATAAGCACAAAAGATGACCCAAAGATAGTCCGTATTTTATCAACAAAAGAACAGACAAGGAGAAAGTGTATCAGGAACAGTAAAGGGGAATTTAAATGTAGAGAAAGTGAAACAGCAAATGAACTAAACATTTTCTGAAAAACTCACATGTAAAGATGTGGATAAGCTCCCAAAAGTAACAGGGACTACTAAGGAGGTCCTAATTGATTTGGAAATTCTAGAGGGAAAGTACTGCTTAGATTAAATAGGCTGAAATCTAACAAATCAACAGGAACAGATAACATTTATCCTTTAGTGCTTAAGGAGATCAGTGAGTGCATATATAAACCCTTGACACCTATTTTTAGGAATTCATTAAATGTGCAGAAATTCCTAAATGCTGCAAAATGGCAGATATTATCCTGTTATATAAAAAGCATGACTGGGCAGATATAGCCAACTATAGGTCAGTAAGCATAGCGTGTATCACAGGGAAATTAATGGAAAGAATAATTAAGGAAACTGTTGAACAAGACATAGCAATAACAGTGCTAAAACACAGTCAGCATGGGTTCATACAAGGGTCATTGTGTTTAATTAACATGTTGGAATTCAATGAGGAAGCAACAAAAGGATACTTATTTAATTTATTTGGACTTCCCGAAAGTATTTGATAAGTTCCCTCATAATAAGTTGGGCATGAAACTGTAAGTGTGTAGATGGGTGCAGAATTGGCTAAAACACATAAAGAAGCAGAGGGTAATTGTGTGAGAATTGGGTCAGTGCTAGGGTCATTATTACATGCAGTGCCTCAGCTCCATGCTACTGGGTCCATCCAGGAAGCCTTCTGAACCTGCTAACACCGATAATGTATCTGAGATATGAGCCTGGCAGATGAGGACACTCACACAAAGAAAGGGGTAGGTGCAAAGTGATTTTATTAAAACAAAGTCAAATAAAATAAACAGTGTTCAAAACTGCAGTGCTGTCTTCTTTAAATAAATAAGCCATAAAAACAATGATGGTCTGAGAGTTTAAAATCCAAATTAAAACAAGATTAAAACCAACAGCCATCTGATCCTTCATTTTCTATTAGATGAGCCCAGCACCTATCCAATTCCATCTCCCCTATTGCTCGTTCAGCTGGAACAGAAATAAGCAGCCGCAGGCATCACCATCTGACCCCCATTTAGCTGCCTCCAAGCGGATGGCCTCCCATTTTCCTTCTCAAACTCCTGGCATACCTCAGATCCCTGCGGTAGGACGCCACCTTGATCATTCCCACTCCTCAGCAATTAATCAGTGGGGACAATCCAACCCTAAAGTGCCAATCTTTTTCTCCCTTGCTGGTCTATGACCACGCTACCTCACTCCCACACTGCCTCTCTCGACAATGCTGTTCTCAAGGCTCTCTCTCAATCTTGTTTGTTTCCTCCCCTCTCTGTCTGTGCAGGCTTCTATTAAACTGACACTTCTGACGGGGCACAGTTGTGCATGCGCCGCTCCCTCCATGGAATTAAAGAGGCACCTGCCTGACATGTGTATTTGCAAGTACCTCCACAATCAGGGAGGCACCCTGTCCCAACTACCAATCCATCCCTGGAACAAAGCACTTTCGCACATCCACTCACGCCTTGTTAAATCCTGCACTTTGCAGGGTGTGATTACTTATTTAAAATTAGTATAGCTCCACAGATCAATTATCGCACACATACAAACTAAAAATGTTAGATGTGAATATACACCAGGAGATCTGAAAACAGAAAATACTGCTTATGAGAAGGATTTAGAAATTGTAGTGGACTTGTCACTATCCACTTGAAGTCAGCATTTAGAGTATATTAAGAAGGATAACAAAATGTCAGGTTATATAGCACAAAGTGTAGAGTATAAGTCAAAGGAGGTACTGATTAGGCTTTAAAACTCACTAGTGAGGCCTAGTCTGGAGAATTGTGGGCAATTTTGATCCCTGGGCTACAAAATACATAGCCACATTGGAAAAAGTCCAGAGAAGAGCAATCAGGTTGATTTCTGGACTGCAGCGGATGTGTTATGATGAAAGATTAAAGGAGCTGAACCATTTTAGTTTAAGCAAAAGGAGATATGGCTGCAATGTTTAAAATTATGAAATTAATTAGTACAATAAATCAAGCCTATTACTCAAATTAGTGCAACAAGAACATTGGGACACAGTTGGAAACTTGTTAAGGGTAAATTTCACACAAACATACAGTATCACTCCGTGATGTCGTCATAGAGGAATGGAAGAGGATTCCAGTGGCAAACTGTGAAGCTCTAGTGAACTCCATGCCCAGGACAGTTAAGGAAGTGCTGGAAAATAATGGTGGCCACACAAAATATTGACACTTTGAAAACAAGAATTGATGATATTTTGTATTTTGGAGGAATTCAGTGGATAGGACTGGTGAGCTTTGTTGGGCTAAATGCCTGTTCTTGTCAAAATGTTTTTTAATGTTCTAATGCAATTTCAGGTCTAGCATGTACTCCAACTGTGACCTACTGTCCATAGCATGTCAGTTTCCAACCCACTGTCTTTTTACTTATATAGAAAACATACATATACTGTATACTTATAGTATCACTTACAATGTCACTGAGGCACTGAAACAGTTTTTAGAATACAAGAAACATTTTGCACATGACAGGAGCCCATAATGACTATCATTTATTAGTTTGTTTTATATTAAAGTGTTAAAATATCTCAACCAGATGTTTTATTAAACTTCCACTTCATCCACAAAACTTGACAGCTGCTCTACATTGCTTTTTCTAAAGAATTACTTCCAGGTTTGCACCTTGAAAACATTTCACCCAAGTTATTAAAAATGAAACAGAAATAAAACATACTTGCAAAGATGACTCCTCAAGAATTTCAAGGTCTTCTTCAAGCTCATTGCCTGTTATTTAAAATAAAATTTAAAAAAATCACTCAAAAAGCTAAAATGCTGAAATGATAAAATAAGTCATCTCAAAAAACAGATACATGAGAGTTAAAAAAAAGGGAAATTCCAGAAACAAATCAGATATTAATTGGTCAAAAACAAAAAAGGTTCTAATGGACTGCCATAAAAAGCATGAAAACCTACTGCATCTTTTTGTGACAGTTATTTAAACTAAGCAAAATAAAGTTTAAATGAAGAACTATAATAAACAATTTATTACCAATTGGTAGAGCCAGGTCTTTTTTCATCAATGCAGCTGCACACAAACCACCTAAATATGCCAGCTCCTTTTCCAGCTGAATAATACCCTGTAGCATAAAGTAAACAGTCAACTGATCATCTATTCCAGAAAACAAAATTCAAATACATTTTTAGGATATATGATACAACTAAGCAAAAGATACAAGCTTCATTTCTGTCATTGTGATAATTCACAGAGATCAGAAAAATAACTGAAAATCTGAATCTGAAAATAATTCCCCATGTACCCATGCTACCAACAAAAAAAGGTATGACATGATGGCTTGTAAGCCAAGACATACACCATGAGTTGCAGGTGAAGTATACTGTAAATCGATTTTGTGACAGTGCAAACATAAAAACACATACAATAATAATCACAAACAGCTAAACAGAGATTATTAAAACCTCTTCCATTGTAAATATTAACTGAAAGCACTTTGCAATTGCCGAAGTATAATACAGATGTTGCATATTTTTGAACCACTAGGCAACAAACAGGTAAAATAAGTTTTCAGAAGAAAGGGCCAAATACAATTCAAACAACAGCTCATACAGCTTAGTAGTAATTCTTAGACATATTGTATGATCGGATAAGACTGAAATCACTATTTCCTGAAATTTGATTTTGTATTAAGAACATAGCATGTCAAAGCCAGATTCCTCTTCTTCACAGTGTTTTTAGGTTTTGGAAGCATCAAGTCTTTACTGTGTTCAAACCTGACAGAAAAAAATGCCTTGCAGTTGTAGTATGTTCCAAAAAATTACTGGTCAAGAAAAACTTGTAGATTAGTCATGCTGCCATTACGGATTTTGCACATGGTATGGATTTCAAATTCAAACTAAAAGTAACCTGAGTTGTTGCAATGGATCCCCAGAAATCTTTTTTTTCATGTTCAGCTACCTGTGTCCACAAGGACACTTTGCCCGTTTTCTCCTGCTGTTAGCTACATCTGATTGATGGAGCAGCCAAAATCAGCAATTTGTAGTAAATGCACCATATAACAAGTGGTTTAAATTAAGAGGGAAAGAAATCATTAAAATTACATCTATGGCATCCAAACATCAAATCATGGGCAAAAAGACATTTTAAAAAGTCAGAATCTTATTGTGTCTAGTCGCTTATTAAAAGAGTAAAGCAGGGATGATCTATGTAGTAAGCTAAATTCTATCAAGTGTTGGAAGCATCAACAGAGAGTCTGCAAGAGTCAGCAACAGATAGCAAGTACTTTAACTACTATTCTAATAACCATATTTAAGCAAAATGAAAACTTCTCACTAAAAAATAAATTACAATATTACTAACAACCATTCTACTAATCAATTAGTTGAAAGATTATTATTTTAATTGATTGGTAACGGGTTTTACAAAATGCAACATTTGGGTGAAAAAGTGCAAACATTTTATTTAAAAAAAAAATCAAAGACTTTTATTCGTTGCAAGATGCTTTCTTTCTTAACAATAGTACAAATATACACTAAAATTAAATTTTCTTACAACCTTTAAGGTCTTGCTTAATATTTTAAGCCAGTTGTTACTATCTAGAGGAAGAAGGCAGAAAACACTATTAACCATTATCAATAATTCTGTAGAACAAATTTGATTGATTTTTATCTATTCATTAGCAGAAAAACTGCAAGGTTTACTGAGTGTCACTATTTGAAGCCTCGCTTTTCTTTACAATATGGCATAACCTATCACCATCATAAAAATGTTCTGCAAAAGAGGTTTAACATATTATTGATAACTTGGATTCTGCATTTTCAGTTAAGAATCTGAGCTATCAGAAGAAATGGAAGGAAATGACACGGAGACTGCTGCTGGATTATCCCCAAGTGTGAATGAGTGATGTATTACTGCAATGTGTATTCTTTTCATTTCCTCCCAAATTTAGGTTTTACTTCTGTACCAAGTGAGCTCATTTTTAGAGATCTGGTAAGACATGAATTTATTACCAGACGTGAAGGTAAAATAACTCCAACATTTTTAATATTTGCTTTTTTAACCCTGTACTATATTTATATCCTTTGACATTTCTCAAAATGTGATGAAAATTGCCCTTGTTCAATAAAGTGATGCAAGTAATACAGTACATAAGACAACTACTCAACAACAAAATCTGTTAGCAACTATTATATCATCAATTATTATTGAAGACATTCATTTATTTTTGTAGTTCTAATTATTACTGCTTATTATAAAATCTAAAATTGGAATCAAGAAAAAAATGGTTCAGCAATTTAGAGATAACTATGATCACTTCAGAAAAGTTCTAGTCTAGTGTTAATATGTATATAAAGAATGTGCATTTTTCTTAACTTATTAGACAATTCACCTTCACTAATTAAATAATCTTACAAATCACTTTACCTCATCAGTGCCAGGATTAAACTCGTATCCCACAGCTACACACTTAAAGCCAAAGAAACATGCTTTGTCATCCTTCACATAATCTGATGCAGTCTCCAAAGAAAAGAGGGCCTCATTACCTGAAAGAGGGAAAAAGGAAAAAAAAAAAAAAAGAATGAAGATCATTGGGAGCATCAGAAAAATAATAAGGCAACTTATTATTACATAATACCCAGGAGAAAAATTTGGAAAAAAGCTATTTGAAAACAAAAGGGACTCAAAAAATATACAGTATAAACTAATTATTGACCTTTAAAATTTATTTTCAATCAAAGCATAAACATAAAAATCATTCAATTTGAATTAACTTTATTATTATTTTTTCTACTTTTTATTGAATTTATTAAAAGCAAGTAAAATTCTATTCAAACAAGTCAAACTTGACAAAACTAAAATTCAATTCAACCTCCAATAAGAAAGAGAGGATGGCCAAAAGCCAGAGTAAAACTAAGAGTAGAAAAGAAGGAAGAGAATCATTTTCCCCCCAATATAAATGATTATTCTAAAATGTTACTGATTAGATCCTGCCAGATTTGAAAAAAAAAAAAAAAGTTTTGACCAGATCCTCTAAGTGAGAATTAGATTTTTTCCAATTTCAAATAGTATTTAACATCAGTTACCCACTGACTTAAGAGATGGGCTAGGATTCTTACAATTGAGCAAGATAAGTTGTACGTGCTATCTAAGCCCATCAAAAACAGCTGTTAATGTGTTAATGGATAAGGGGTGATTGTGACACCAAGGCAGTCTAATAGGCATTTAAAGATTTTGGTCCAGAATGTTGTTAATTTGGCAAATGCCCAAAACACAAGGCCCAAAGAGGCTGGAGCTCGATTGCAACATTCTCAGTTTGGATCGTGCCCAAGAAACATTTTAGACAATTTTAAATGAGATATGCTCAATAAAAGTTTAATTAAGTTGAATAATTATATGCTTTGTGCATATGGCGCTAGAGTGAATTCTATGCATGGCTGTCTTCCACTCCTTTTCTGAAATGTTGAGTAAGAGATCCTTTTCCCACTATACTCTGGGATCTTTGAAAGGAAGGTAGTTTAAAATGTTTTTAAATATTACAGAACTGCTGTCTGAGTCCTCAAGACTGATCAATATTTCTTCTGGAACAGAAGTAGGTGGGAGGTAAGGAAAAACCGGCAGATTTTGTTTCTAATTTGGAAATAGTGGAAAAACTGTTAATGGGGAATTGTTACTTGGAATGTAATTGTCTGTAAGGTGCAAAGGCGTTATTTATGTACAGATCTCTAAGGAATGTAATCCCGTACATTTTCCAAACATTAAAAAACGTGTGTCTCCTCCTTGAACCGTCACCTTATCGTGGTGGAGGGGTTTGCGTGTCCCAATGATCCTAGGAGCTATGTTGTCCGGGGCTTTATGGCCCTGGTAGGGCCACCCAAGGCAAACTGGTCCTAGGTGAGGGATGAGACAAAGAGCGGTTCAACAAACCTCCAATGATGAGCAAACTTTGGACGTCGTTTTCCCTTGCCCGGACGCTGGTCACCGGGGCCCCCCTCTGGAGCCAGTCCTGGAGGTGGGGCTCGATGGCGGCGCCTGGTGGCGGGCCTGCACCCATGGGGCTCGGCGGGCACAGCCCGAAGAGGTAACGTGGGTCCTCCTCCCCATGTGCTCACTACCTATGGGAGGGGCCAAGGAGGTTGGGTGCAATGTGAGTTGGGTGGTGGCGGGCGGGACCTTGGCGGTCTGATCCTCGGCTACAGAAACTGGCTCTTGGGGCGTGGAATGTCACCTCTCTGAAGGGAAGGAGCCTGAGCTAGTGCGCGAGGTCGAGAGGTTCGGCTAGATATAGTCGGACTCACCTCGGCGCACAGCTTGGACTCTGGAACCAATTTTCTTGAGAGGGGCTGGACTCTCTACCACTCTGGAGTTGCCCCCGGTGAGAGGCGCCGAGCAGGTGTGGGCATACTTATTGCCCCCACTGGAGCCTGTGCATTGGGGTTTACCCGGTGGGCGAGAGGGTGGCCTCCCTCCGCCGGGTGGGGAAGGGTCCTGACTGTTGTTTGTGCGTATGCCCGAACAGCAGTTTGGAGTATCCACCCTTTTGGAGTCTCTGGAGGGTTGCTAGAGGGCATACCTTCTGGGGATTCCCTCGTTTTGCTGGGAGACTTCAATGCTCACGTGGGCAATGACAGTGAGACCTGGAAGGGCGTGATTGGGAGGAATGGCCCCCCGATCTGAACCCGAGCGTGTTTTGTTATTGGACTTCTGTGCTCGTCATGGATTGTCCATAACGAACACCATGTTCAAGCATAAGGGTGTTCATATGTGCACTTGGCACCAGGACACCCTAGGCCTCAGGTCGATGATCGACTTTGTGGTCGTGTCGTGGACTTGCGGCCATATGTCTTGGACACTCGGGTGAAGAGAGGGGCGGAGCTGTCAACTGATCACCACCTGGTGGTGAGTTGGCTTCGATGGTGGGGGAGATGCGGTCAGACCTGGTAGGCCCAAGCGTGTTGTGAGGGTCTGCTGGGAGCGGCTGGCAGAGTCCCCTGTCAGAAGTAGCTTCAACTCCCACCTCCGGCAGAACTTCAACCACGTCCCGAGGGAGGTGGGGACATTGAGTCGAATGGGCCATGTTCCGTGCCTCTATTGTTGAGGCGGCTGACGGAGCTGTGGCCGCAAGGTGGTGGTGCCTGTCGTGGCGGCAATCCCGAACCCGTTGGTGGACACGGCGTGAGGGATGCCGTCAAGCTGAAGAAGGAGTCCTATAGGACTTTTTGTCCTGTGGGTCTCTGGAGGCAGCTGATAGGTACCGGCAGGCCAAGCGAAGCGGCTTCGTTGTTGCTGAGGCAAAACTTCGGGCATGGGAGGAGTTTGGAGGCCATGGAGAGCGACTTTGGACGGCCGAGGAGATTCTGGTCCACCGTCCGGCGTCTCAGGAGGGAAGCAGTGCAGTGTCAACACCGTATATGGTGGGGATGGTGCGCTGCTGACCTCGACTTCGGGCGTTATGGGTCGGTGGGAGGAGTACTTGAAGACCTCCTCAATCCCACTAACATGCCTTCCAATGAGGAAGCAGAGCCTGGGGACTCTGAGGTGGGCTCTCCCATCTCTGGGACTGAAGTCACCGAGGTGGTCAAAAACTCCTTGGTGGCAGGGCCCCGGGTGGATGAGATCGCCGGAGTTCCTTAAGGCTCTGGATGTTGTAGGACTGTCTTGGTTGACACGTCTCTGCAACATCGCATGGACATCGGGACAGTGCCTCTGGATTGGCAGACCGGGGTGGTGGTCCCCTCTTTAAAAGGGGACGGAGGGTGTGTTCCAACTATAGAGGGATCACACTCCTCAGCCTCCCTGGAAAAGTCTATTCGGGGTTCTGGAGAGGAGGGTCCGTCGGATAGTGAACCTCGGATTCAGGAGGAACAGTGTGGTTTTAGTCCTGGTCGCGGAACAGTGGACCAGCTCTTCACCCTTAGCAGAGTCCTGGAGGGTGCATGGGAGTTTGCCCGACCGGTCTACATGTGTTTTGTGGACTTGGAAAAGGCATTCGACCGTGTCCCTCGGGAATCCTGTGGGGGTGCTCGGGAGTATGGGGTACGGACCCCTGATAAGAGCTGTTCGGTCTCTGTACAACCGGTGTCAGAGCTTGGTCCGCATTGCGGCAGTAAGTCGAGCCCGTTTCCAGTGAGAGTTGGACTCCGCCAGGGCTGCCCTTTGTCACCGATTCTGTTCATAACTTTTATGGACAGAATTTCTAGCGCAGCCAGGGTGTTGAAGGGGTCGGTTTGGTGGACTCAGGATTGGGTCACTGCTTTTGCAGATGATGTTGTCCTGTTTGCTTCATCAGGCCGTGATCTTCAGCTCTCTCTGGATCGGTTCGCAGCTGAGTGTGAAGCGGCTGGGATGAGAATCAGCACCTCCAAATCCGAGCATGGTCCTCAGCGGAAAAGGGTGGAGTGCCCTCTCAGGGTTGGGGAGAGATCCTGCCCCAAGTGGAGGAGTTCAAGTATCTCGGGGTCTTGTTCACGAGTGAGGGAAGAATGTAGCGTGAGATTGACAGGCGGATCGGTGCGGCATCCGCAGTGATGCGGGCTCTGCATCGGTCTGTCGTGGTGAAAAAGGAGCTGAGCCGTAAGGTAAAGCTCTCAATTTACCAGTCGATCTACGCTCCTACCCTCACCTATGGTCATGAGCTATGGGTAGTGACCGAAAGAACGAGATCGCGAATACAAGCGGCTGAAATGAGTTTCCTCCGCAGGGTGTTTGGGCTTTCCCTTAAAGATAGGGTGAGAAGCTCAGTCATCCGGGAGGGGCTCAGAGTAGAGCCGCTGCTCCTCCGCATTGAGAGGAGTCAGATGAGGTGGCTCGGGCATCTGATCAGGATGCCTCCTGGACGCCTCTCTGGTGAGGTGTTCGGGCATGTCCAACGGGAGGAGGCCCGGGGAAGACCCAGGACACGCTGGAGGGACTATGTCTCCCGGCTGGCCTGGGAACATGGGGATTCTCCCGAAGAGCTGGAAGAAGTGGCCGGGGAGAGGGAAGTCTGGGCCTCTCTGCTTAAGCTGCTACCCCCGCGACCCGACCTCGGATAAGCGGAAGAGGATGGATGGATAAAAAACGTGTAAGGCTGAGAGGGAGGAAAAAGGTGGCTATGTTGAGGTTCCACAGATAAAAGCTTCTCTATGTTTAAGTATTTCCTACATTCATTCAATATTCTGAGTGAATGAAGCACAACTGGGTTGTTAGTATATTGATAACTAGCAAAATACCGGTTCCATTTTACTAGAAGCAAATTTTTCCAGGGACCGGTCATGGTTTGGGTGTTTATGGGTTTGGAAGGATTTTTAGGGGCGGGTTTGTAGGGCAGTTTTATACACAACTAGCAAAACACCCGCGCTTCGCAGCGGAGAAGTAGTGTGTTAAAGAAGTTATGAAAAAGAAAAGGAAACATTTTAAAAATAACAACCTGATTGTCAATGTAATTGTTTTGTCACTGTTATGAGTTTTGCTGTCATCAAGGATTTGATTATCATTATTTCTTTCAATCAGGTTTGTATTTGAAGGACGTGTTGTTTTGAAGTTACATTCCGTGTTTGTCAACCGTTGTAAAGATAAACAGGTTTCATTCATCGAAGTGTTCACTATGCAAATCGCTACTTGTGAATGTAAGATGTTTAACAGGCATTCCCGGTATTAACTTGTGCTAAAAGTACCATGGTGTGACGTAAGGGGAGCTGACTGTAAAAAGGCAAGGAGGCGCGTATTTTGAACGAAAAGGGAGAAGACAGCGAAGGAGCGGAAATGTGAGAAGGAAAACTGCTTAAATAAAGAGCTAGGAAGGTGAATGGAAAGAAGCAGCCAGCGGTAAAGCAGGGAAGACTTCGTAATAAGGACGGTTCGGTGCACGTTGAAGGTGTAACAATAAGATTGATAAGTGTTATGATAATGTTCCCGTATGGAGGATTTAGAGAGACGCACTGGGAGAAGTATAATCTGAACCTTTCAACAGTTTCGTTTATTTTCGGGTTATAATGTTCATCAAATTTACGTATCATCTGGTCCAGTGGCGGACCGTGCATTTCACACCTAGGCCTTCAGTAGTGCTCCGTCTGAATCAACCCACCCCTCAAAAACTAATTTATGGTTATAAAAACCATCTTAATATGCAGAAATACAGTATAAAGAGCAGCTGCATATGATAGATAACTCCTGTAGCCACAATAAATGCCTTTATTGAATAGACAAACCGGGGTTAACCAGTTCCTTTCTACTGCAGCTACAGCCACGACACACAAAAAACATCAGTAATAACTCATAAACTTGCAATATTATTTAGGAAAATCGCAACATTTTACTCACCAAAAATTTGGATTATTTGTAAACAAAATCCATCCTCCTCTCTTTCCTCAAAAACAGTTCAATTACTCTGCCGTACAGATTATCTGTGCGCTTCAGTTCCATTAAAAAGTCCCTTTCTATCGCCATCGAAGCTAATGCTGAAAGTCGAACCTGCCCTGTCGTATTTCTGGCATAAGTGGGTCCTACTGAAACCAACTCAAAATCTGATTGGTTGAAGCAACAGTTTAATCGACATTTATTCTGTGTTAGAGGGTCTGAAGAACGGATTGTGAAGGCCTCTCTGCCTGGCAACAAATGATGGCTGAAATGTGATTGGTTAAATGCTTTAATACGAAAATACATGTCTGGAAGCAGCACAACCATTAGAATAAACTTGTATCTCGCAAATATCTTGTGCGATCTTGCGATGTCCACGGCTTTATTTAATTTTAGCTCAGACCCGGCACTGAAAAGTTTCTCTCGCACTTTCACTGAGGGAGGGTTTCCACAGTAGCTGCACTTATGAATATGCTAAGCACAGTCCTTCACCCGCGAATATTTACCTTATATGGGCAGGCACTCAATTACACGGGAGGCGTGATGATGCGAGACGCAACTCGGCCTCACACAGCGACCGAGCAGCAGGCTACGGCCGTATACAGTATATGGATGAAAGTAGGTTCCAGTTATGACAGAGAGAGAGAGAGAGAGAGAGAGTGTGTGTGAGTGAGTGAGGGCTTTGCCTTTTATTAGAATAGATAACTTGCATTTACTAGGGCACAACACAAGGAATAAAAAGTACTGCAGGATTTTATTTCTATTGCGGACCAAACCTGTGTGTGCTCATCTATTTGTGTCAATGTCTGGGCTTCGATAGCTTGTATATTTGCTGCCCTGTAAAAAACTGAAAATTAGGTAGAGCCATGCCACCTTATGACTTAGGTCTATGTAGGGTTGCCCTTAGGATGCGTGGATGTTTTGAATTCCAAATCAGTAATTTATAATTGAATCCAATTTCTTAAAAAAGTATTTGTTAATGCATATGGGGATGTTTTGAAATAGAAAAAGACGCTTAGGAAAGATATTCATATTGACAGTGTTAATTCTCCATGTTAAAGTGAAATTGAGAGTAGACCTTCTATGCAAGTCTTGCTTAAGTTTTTCCAACAGACAGCAAAACCTGTTTTTCAAAAAAAAAAAAATTATGTTTACCCCTAGGTATTTAAACGTACTGCAATGATAAAAGGGAAGGTGTCCAAACTAATATGTGCTAAAGAGTTTGCTGTAAAAAGCACACTTTTATACAAATTCATTTTAAGTTCAGACATCTTTTGAAATTCTGCTAGTGTGGTTAGGACTGCAGGCACAGTATTTTGTGAATCTGATATATATAGTACCATATCACCTGCATAATCAAAATTAACTTTAAAACTGGTCTTTTAATCTTAATCCTAAGCCTAAAAGTGCAACAGTGACATTTTTATGTCACGTTGTCTTTCACGCTTTAAATCTAGCTTATTTTAAAACCTAAATATATATGTTTGGTATCATTCTTTTCAGAATTTATCGAACATTAATGTGATGTTGTTAGATTTTCAGATTCTTATTCTGTTTTTAAATTATAATATATAAAACACACATATATATGTTGTGTGTGTTTAGGGAAAAGTCAAGCAAAATGATACCTTTTATTTATTGGCTAACTAAAAGGAAAAGACAACTGCATCCTTCCTAGGAATACAAAAACATTTTTATTGTGAATATGTAATGATGCAAAATAAGAAAATGTCTTTCTATGCAGACTTTTCTGTACATTTTTTTGGAGCTTGATTTTACCTTTGCAGCTCTCATTCTCTTTCATTCTTTTCAACTCTCCTCAAATTTTCCTCAGCTTTCTTTAGAACATTTTTACCTCACTGCCCTTCCCTATACCAAAGACACACCTTTACCATAGATTACGTGTTTTTTTTCTTTAAACAAACAGTTTAGCTGGCAGAAAACGCTTATAAGTTTGATCTAACTATTGGTCTCTGGCAGGAGTCTATACAGTAATCCCTCCTCGATCGCGGGGGTTGCGCTCCAGGTGAATATAGGTGAAAATACGCGAAGTAGAAACCATATGTTTGTATGGTTATTTTTATATATTTTAAACCCTTATAAACTCTCCCACACTGTTAACATTATTAGAGCCCTCTAGACATGAAATAACACCCTTTAGTCAAAAGTTTAAACTGTGCTCCATAACAAGACTGAGATGGTAGTTCTTTCTCACAATTAAAAGAATGCAAACATATCTTCTCTTCAAAGGAACGCCGTCAGGAGCAGAGAATGTCAGAGAGAGCGCTCGCTAAGAAAAGCAAACAATCAAAAAATAAATATGTGCTTTTAAGTATGCAGAAGCACCGCGATAAAGCAGCATTTTGTAGAGGAGCATCCGTATCTTCTAGGCAAACAGCCTCTGTGCAAACAGCCCCTCTGCTCACACCCCCTCCGTCAGGCGCAGAGAATGTCAGAGAGGGTGAGAAAGAGGCAGAGACAAGCAAACAATCAAGCACCGTGCGGGAAGCATATCTTATAGCATTGAGGAGTTTTAGTTAATATGTAATACATTATCTGATTGGGTAGCTTCTAAGCCATCTGCCAATAGCGTCCCTTGTATGAAATCAACTGGGCAAACAAACTGAGGAAGCATGTACCATAAATTCAAAGACCCATTGTCCACAGAAAGCCGTGAAACAGCGAAAAATCTGTGATATATATTTAGATGTGCTTACTGTACCTCCAAGTGCACTATGACAACCCTCCAACTGCACATTAGATAGCCAGCTAGCTTTTCTCCCCATTGTAGCTAAGAAGGCATGACATACAGCTCCAGTGTTTTCTTCCCTGCTCCAGGGAGTCCAAGCTGAAGCAGGGAGAAGAATCCGTGGGAGCTGTTGAATGGGTACAGGCTTTAACGTCATCTCGTACTGGTTCCATTCTGCCATTTCTTTTTTAAGTGCTGAAATAATCTGCGTGTGCTGCCACTTATCTGCTATCGTGTTTTTGCAAACTTTGCATTTTACCATAGTTTTTTCAACATCCAATAATTCATGTCTGAACCAAATCCAAACAACTGACTTAATGTTAGGAGAACATTCATAAAAGAGAAGCACTGCTTGTCATATTCTTCACATTAAATTGTACTGCCTCTTCCCAGACACCAGAAACAAAACCACCTTGACATTTCTCTTTGCACAAATTTAACAGGTGTATTTCTAGTAATAAAAACACTCAAAGAAACTACAGTATAAATCAGTCAGAAACTATTTACACCTTCTCATTGTTAAAGACCATGGGAAATCCCATCGCTTCTGTGTTTATCCTATCCTTTATTTACTTTTTAAAAGCTACTTGTACATTCAGTCTCCTGTTTCAAAGTCACAGCAGTCCTGGAGAGCTTTACGTGTCACTATAACGCAGGCTCTATTAAGTTTCAGTACAGCAGACAAATTCACCATCCTGCATGCAGTCTAACATGTGGCACTATCACCTCCCAATCTGAAAAGAGCAACAGTTCTTTATCTCGCTTGTTGTTCTGCATCAAGAACTGGCTGATGCAGCTCGTCTATGCCTACCCACTCTGTGGTGCTTTGAGCATCTCTGTTTGCTTCCCTTGTGTCAGGACTTGGCTCTTAAGGCACCCTGCTTGGTGGATGTTTTTGGTGAGATTGTTACAATATGTGTTGATTCCACACAAGCGACCAGCTGATTAAACTAAAGTATTTGTTCAACTGTTTAACTGTATCATTTGCTTAAAAATAAAAAAGTGAACTTCATGTTTGAATATTATTTTAAAAAACATTAGTTTGAACTAAACGAAGAAAAAAAAATTGCCTGGCTACATATAAATATTGGTTACACATACGGATGTCTATAAAAACTAAGAAAGAATGGATACTTGTGACTTGTCATTTATTTATTAAGGAAAATGATCGAAAATTACATATTTGTGAGTGGCAAAAGTATGTGAACCTTTGCTTTCAATATCTGGTGTGATCCCCCTATTGCAGCAATAACTGCAACTAAACGTTTCCGGTAACTTTTGATCATTCCTACACACTGGCTTGGAGGAATTTTAGCCCATTCCTCCGTACAGAACAGCTTCAACTCTAGGATGCTGGTGGGTTTCCTCACATTAACTGCTCACTTCAGGCTCTTCCACAACATTTCGATTGGATTAAGGTCAGGACTTTGACTTGGCCATTCCAAAGCATTAACTTTATTCTTCTTTAACCATTCTTTGGTAGAACAACTTGTGTGCTTAGGGTCGTTGTCTTGCTGCAAGACCCACCTTCTCTTGAGATTCAGTTCATGGACAGTTGTCTTGACATTTTCCTTTAGAATTCTCTGATATAATTCAGAATTCATTGTTCCATCAATGAAGGCAAGACGTCCTGTCCCAGATGCAGCAAAACAGGCCCAAACCATGATACTACCACCACAATGTTTCACAGATGGGATAAGGTTCTTATGCTGGAATGCAGTGTTTTCCTTTCTCCAAACATAACGCTTTTCATCTAAAACAAAAAGTTCTATTTTGGTCTCATTCGTTCACAGAACATTCTTCCAATAGCCTTCTGGTTTGTCCATGTGATATTTAGCAAACTGCAGATGAGCAGCAATGTTTTTTTTTGGGAGAGCAGTGGCTTCCTCCTTGCAGCCCTGCTATGCACACCATTGTTGTTCAGTGTTCTCCTGATGGTGGACTCATGAACATGAACATTAGCCAATGTGAGAGAGGCCTTCAGTTGCTTAGAAGTTACCCTGGGGTCCTTTGTGACCTCGCCGACTATTACACGCCTTGCTCTTGGAGTGATCTTTGTTGGTCGACCACTCCAGGGGAGGGTAACAATGGTCTTGAATTTCCCCCATTTGTACACAATCTGTCTGACTGTGGATTGGTGGAGTCCAAACTTTTTAGAGATGGTGTTGTAACCTTTTGCAGCCTAATGAGCATCAATAACTCTTTTTCTGAGGTCCTCAGAAATCTCCTTTGTTTGTGCCATGATACACTTCCACAAACGTGTTGTGAAGAGCAGACTTTGATAGATCCCTGTTCTTTAAATAACACAGGGTGCCCACTCACACCTGATTGTCATCCGTTTGAATGAAAACACCTGACACTAATTTCACCTTCAAACTAACTGCTAATCCTAGAGGTTCACATACTTTTGCTACTCACAAATATGTAATATTCGATAATTTTCCTCAATAAATAAATGACCAAGTGTAATATTTTTGTCTCATTTGTTTAACTGGTTTCTCTTTATCTACTTTTAGGACTTGAGTAAAAATCTGATGATTTTACGTCATATTTATGCAGAAAAATAGAAAATTGTAAAGGGTTCACAAACATTCAAGAACAACTGTACAACAGTTTATTACAAAAATTAAAGCTTTTCTGATATGTCCTTCTATGTATATACGTTATTGTACATGTTACACAATTTATGTTAATTATTGCAGTCTATGTTCCCTAAAGAAAGTACTACCTTTTAGATTCACTAGTAAACTGGAGTAAATGGCTCAACCACGGCAGTTCTTTTAATGCGAGTATCTATTCAACAGTACGATGGCAACAGGGAATGACTACAGCTTAGCAAACTTGCTGCTGAAACAAGCTCTAGCAACCATTGATCATGTAATGGAATTGTAGTATGGAAAATAGATGGAACAACAGATGTTGTGCTAAGATATCTTGGGTTCATTTGAAGCACAGCATACAGTTGTGCTTGAAAGTTTGTGAACCCTTTGTTTTCAATTCATGGGATGTCAATCAGGTGTGAGTGGGCACCCTGTCTTATTTAAAGTACAGGGATCTATCAAAGTCTGCTCTTCACAACACGTTTGTGGACGTGTATCATGGCACAAAAAAAGGAGATTTCTGAGGACCTCAAAAAAAAGTTATTGATGTTCATCATGCTGCAAAAGGTTACAAAACCAACTCTAAAGAGTTTAGACTCCACCAATCCATAGTCAGACAGATTGTGTACAACTGGGGGAAATTCAAGACCATTGTTATCCCCCCCAGGAGTGGTCGACCAACAAAGATCACTCCAAGAGCAAGGCGTGTAATAGTCACGAGGTCAGAAAGGACCCCAGGGTAACTTCTAAGAAACTGAAGGCATCTCTCACATTGGCTAATATTCATGTTCATGAGTACACCATCAGGAGAACACTGAACAACAATGGTGTGCATGACAGGGTTGCAAGGAGAAAGCCACTGCCCTCCAAAAAAACATTGCTGCTTGTCTACAGTTTGCTAAAGATCACGTGGACAAACCAGAAGGCTATTGGAAGAATGTTTTGTGGACGGATGAGACCAAAATAGAACTTTTTGCTTTAAATGAAAAGCATTATGTTTGGAGAAAGGAAAACACTGCATTCCAGCATAAGAACCTTATCCCATCTGTGAAACATGGTAGTGGTAGTATCATGGTTTGGGCCTGTTTTGCTGCATCTGGGCCAGGACAGCTTGCCTTCATTGATGGAACAATGAATTCTGAATTATATCAGAGAATTCTAAAGGTAAATGTCAGGACATCTGTCCATGAACTGAATCTCAAGAGAAGGAGGGTCATGCAGCAAGACAACGACCCTAAGCACACAAGTCGTTCTACCAAAGAATGGTTAAAGAAGAATAAAGTTAATGCTTTGGAATGGCCAAGTCAAAGTCCTGACCTTAATCCAATCAAAATGTTCAACCCAGAGTTGAAGCTGTTCTGTACGGAGGAATGGGCTAAAATTTCTCCAAGCCGGTGTGCAGGAATGATCAAAAGTTACGGAAGCGTTTAGTTGCAGTTATTGCTGCAAAGGGGGGGTCACACCAGATACTGAAAGCAAAGGTTCACATACTTTTGCCACTCACAAATATGTAATATTCAATCATTTTCTTTAATAAATAAATGACCAAGTATAATATTTTTGTCTCATCTGTTTAACTGGTTTCTCTTTATCTACTTTTAGGACTACAGTGAAAATCTGATGATGTTTTAGGTCATATTTATGCAGAAATATAGAAAATTCTAAAGGGTTCACAAACTTAAAGCACAACTGTACAAATAATACACTTTTATCTATATAGGGGTTTTAGATTAATTATGTGACTTTTACACAAACAAACAGGTCAATAAGCATTGTGACAATGTACTGCAGTTGCCACAGATTCTAAAGTGAGTTATATTATGGTACAGAGCTTTATTTATTTAAATGCATTTACCTGGTAAAACCAACACTGTTGTTGGCCAGCCACTGGAACCAAAAAACTTCTTTAGCTCTGTCCATGTGTTTAGGCTTTCGTGTACAGTATGTTTTGCAGCAAATCCACAAAATTGTAGAGATCTGCTGGGAATCATCAGGCGTAATACATCTTCAGGTTGAGCAGTACCACACTGGGAGTCAAATTCAATGGTCATCCATCGGACACAGTCTGGGAAGGAAACCTAAAAACCCATCCACACACACAAATTTTTTTTTTATATACAGACTAAAAATACACTTAAAACATTTTTTGCTACAAAATAGCTCTGAATAAAATATACCATTTGCGTGAGAAGTTTAAATACTGTATCTCTATGTGTGTGTGTGTGTGTGTATATTATATATATATATATATATATATATATATATATATACACACCAAAAAATTGCCTTATTTTGAACATCTGTAAGTTTAATACTGTCAGCTTCCTTACAGAGTAGTGAAGACACACATACCTTGTACTGCGTCACAGATGCTTGTTTATAGGGATGATCACTCTCTATGACAGCATAGTGACTAGAGGTAGTACATGCCGACAGCCCTTGCTCAGGCTGATTTCCTGTTGTGCTGTCAGTGGACTGATTAGGGTTAAAAGCAGGGGGGGCATATTTCTGGTTCAAAGCAGACACAGCAGGAAGCAGCTCCTGAACTAACCCAAATACTTCAACCGCAGCCTAAACAGAAATAGACAAATGTATAAGCAGTTCTGCAGTTCTCTGTTTGAAGAAAAACCTTTCAATGTTAATACAAAATTTCCCCTTTACAATGTCCTTGTTGAAGAATTAATTTTAAAAGAACACCTTAGAACCTCTTCTTAATAAAAAAAAAACACAACTATTGTTTGGTGCTGTTCTACAGCAACCTGGAAAGTTACAATGTAAAAAGAAAAAGTCCATCTATCCACCAGCTCACTGAATTAAATTTTTTTTCTGTGGTATGAAAAATAATTCTCATTAATTACATTAATAGTTTTTGTACATCAGGTTTATTTACAATAAATAATATGACATCTGACTTTGGTGGCTGTAGTTTTAATATTTGTATTGATAGTTACCGTAGATCCCGGAATACAAGCTGACTCGGTATATTAGCCGACCCCCTTCTCTACCTACTAAATTACATGTATTTGCCGATGGCTGGTATTTAAGCCGACCCCCTTCTCCAAGCAAAGTTTTCTAAATTTCCTTAAAAGTGTCTCTTCAGGGATATTTATCATGTTTATCGGCGAGAATTTGAGACTGCCGGCATTTTTGATGGAAACCAGGAAGTGATTGCGGAGAAATTTGGTAAAATGAAACCTTTGTGTTGAAACTATATACGCAAATCGTACATGGGGTGGATTTCCGGAGACTCGTTATAAATTTGATTAACTTAAATACGCAATACAGTGGACCCTTGACTTACGAACTTAATTCGTTCGTGAAGACTAACCCATAATGCGTTCTGAACCTCCCACTGCAACACTTACTTAATCTTTTCATAATAAAAAAGGGTTGTATAATGTGCATAATTTACCAAAACACCAATAAATTTTCTAATGTGCTAACCAAAAAGTTATAAAAAGTGCCTAGCCTACCAGAAGTAGGCTAGATTAAGCTAGGAGCATGGCAGCGCGCATGGTCGCAGCAGCTCAGGGCTCTCCTTTTCAGTGCACTTTTTTGTACTTTTTTTTTCCTTGTTTGTGCACGATCGGTTCGGCGAATATCCGCTACACCTGTCAGAACCTTATAGACATCGGTGTCCAGAGCCAGACATCTGTTTCGAGTGTTTTTCATCACACGCACAACATCCCAGACAACATAGCGAGACCAGCGGGCTCTCCGTGGATTGTTGTGGTGTCTAGGAGACGCGCAGATGGAGGAGGAAAGAAAGCAGAAGCGGGGCCGCAGATCCGGCGTTATGCTAAGGCTAAAAAAACAACCATACAAGCCCTATACAGAACTTTTTTTCTGCACTGAAGGAGCTGCTTTTAATCTCATTGTAGATGTGTATAGTGACAAAAAAAGGCATTCTATTCTAGAAACAACAATTTCATACTGTACTCACCATTTAATTTTACATCTTTGGGCTGCAGGAAAGGAAGAGGAGGAGAATGAAACGGAAGGTGGTTATTGTTTAGAAGGAGCCTCCTTATGCAAATCTTTTCTTTGTAAAATTGTCCAGATGGTGGATTTCGACATGCTGTACGTACATATTAGCGAGATCGGTCACATGAACAGCACTCTCATATTTCCACACAATTTCCATCTTCTTTTCGATTGTGATCGCTTTCTTTACCTTCTCTACCTTCCTTAGCAATTATGTGTCTTGCTTACATGGTCTTAAAGAATTATATACTGTATATAGGCAAATCACTGCAATGACCGAAATTACATCCACAAACACATATATATAGGCTCTGACTGCCGCTACAAACACTCTCGGTTGTTTGTTTACAATCGCGCAAGCGGATACACGTGACCGCATCCGGGTCGTAACGCAAGATGTTGATCGTAAATCAAAACAAATTTTTTTATTTTAAACTTCCCGATAATTTATTATAAATTTTATCAATAAAATTAACAACTAAAACACTTTTTTGAATGAATTCTTTATTGAATTTAAAGTACCGGCATGCAAAGTTGCGTCTTCATCTGAAAGATCCGTATTCATCGGCAAAACCGGCATTGCGCTGGAAATCTTGAATCTGAAACAATACTTGTTGTATAAACCGACACCCAAACTCCAAGCCAAAAATCTAGGACGAAATTGTCGGCTTATATAACGGGATCTACGGTAAGTGTTTCTCTTTTTTATTTGGTACCACAGAGAAGACGTTTTACATATGTAACAAATGCTTTTGCAAGATGTAATGATCTGTGAAATTCCAATTAATAATTTCTATAAACATTTAGGTACTTTCAGAACATTCATTCACATAAGTAAACTAAATGAAAACTGCTATAAAACTACCTAATGTAAAAATAGATTAAATCTGTATCATAAAGGTAAAGGAGTTATTATTAGACATTTTACAAAATGTAAACATATAAATTCATTATGTGATTCTGCTTGACTGGGAGCAGCAAAAGATAAGCTTACCTTTGGTACAGATGCTGCTACTGGCCCAATATAAGCCAAAATAAGAGGAAGCAGCATTGAAAACAAACTGGAAGAACTTAGCAGCTCTGGGATATCTTCAGCTAGGTTGACCAAGAATATAAACCATCAGTAACAAAATATACAATTCTAACACAATAGCAATTATCCATTTAAAGTATTAAAATGCACCTTACCATCCACAGCAAAAGCTCTGTGAAGAAGATCTTTGGCTGCACGCACCACAGCACTCACTACAGAAAGAGATCTACTGCAGTTTTTATCTTCTTCATTGGCTTTACTTAAAATCTGAGATTGTAAATCACCATCATACTCACTTCTAGTCATAAACAAAAAAAGCATATTACTTTCAAATATTTATTTTGTTATGTTATTGCTAACACATTCTCATGGGTTACACAGTTAATAATGCAGGGAAAAGGCATGTGAAATGTAATAATCCAAGATGTCAGTCAGACTAACGTTACAGGTGACTCTCGAGTTATGGGTGTCTCAGGTTAAAGTCATGTGAGGTTACAGCAATTCTGATATATGAGCATGCACATAAAAGCAAAAATTTTTCTTTCACTAAATTTAAATTAATTTTCATCTATCAATTTCTGTTGTTTACTTTTGGACAAAGCAAACTAGTTTTGACTCATGTGAATACATAGCAGAGGTCAATAACAGCAAGGAAATAGTACTGTAAACTATGGACTTTACTACAATTTTCTGTCATTTTGGGCTTTCACGCACCATGTTTCACGATAGGTAACCACCAGCATGTGTGGGGACACCATATGCTCAGTCAGAGGTAAACAGTTTAATCAACAGCCGGCCATTTATCTGAGTGGAAGAACATGCCGCTTGCAATTCCCTGCATCGCAGGTGTACATCCTGTCCATGGCATATTAGGAAGAACAGCTTCCGGGGTTGGTATCCCTCAGCAGAAACAGCAACGTCTCTGATAAAGGATCAACTGTGTCAGTTAGTGGAGGCTTTTCATACCATCATTATGCCATTTTCCAACTCTATGAAGTTTTGAATTATTACCAAACACTGTTATTTAAGCATAAGGTATACATACCTGAATCTTATTTTAGTGTACATTGTTTTTGTTTTGTGATTTCTAGTGGCTATATTCCTTCATTGTTATTTTATTAGAAAATATTTTAAAAGCTTTTCTGTCAAGTGTAGTATAATAATTTATTATGCCAATATTTCCATTACCAAACAGCTTCAGTGCAAGTTCAGACTTGCATATGGAATCAGGTTCAAATGTTGGTAGCAACCAAACTCATTCATCACACAAATATCTATAACCCTGAACTTTTAACTTGTTTGAACTTGAACACTATAAACCAAGTACAATATAAATTGATTCATTTACAACATGTCATATTGCCTTAAAACACGTGCAAATGAAAGTCAACATTTTATTAAACTTGTGTTTCCTCTTTTTCTAAAGTAAAATTTACAACTTCAGTCATCTACTAGCATCAATATCTCTTGCAGGTAGTAACCACTTCCATATTTTTTATAATCCCACAATCTAAAGTGAGCTTCACCTGTAATACAGAATCTGTGGAATTTGGCCTCGAGTCTGGTTAGTGCCATTGCTGCTAAGGCTGCAGGTGCTGAAAGTAAATGTCACTCCATCAGGACACTGCACTGTAGTCATGCCTCCATCACCATTAGCAGTACGACTACCGTAATTTCTTAGTCGTACAGCATATTTGACATTTTCCTGTGAAGAGAGGTTTTATTTTTAGAACCGTATATAACCATGATTTCAATATGAAATTGACTTTGTTTACAGAAGATCCTGTTCAATAAACAGAGTTTATCAAAAAAAAAGCAAACCAATTCATTGCCTCTTTTGACCATGTTTACCTTTTATATGATGAAATGTGATAAGGTGTCAGAATCAAATAAAGATAGGACTTGATAAAATAGAACAGTGCAGAGGCCATATTTAGCAAGTGAGTACAAACACAAGAGTGATGTTGAGGCACGCTGTGAGAGAACCCTTATAAATTACGAGAGTATAACACCACAAAAATAGGTCAATCCTTCAAACAAATTAATTGTGGTTAAATGTGCCAATACAAACTTTCTTTCTGCAAAGCTACTGTACTTATTATGAATTTGTAATTCCAATTACATAAAACAGTCATAATAAAGAGATCAAAGAGGTCTAAAAAACTTCTGATGACCTTTAAGGGTACCACTTTGTCCAGTCTGATTTCAGCTATATCACTAGGAGAGTCATCAGTGCTGTATGTTCCTTTCACTAGCTCTAAAGATGTCCACCTGTGTGAATGAGCAGAGTCCCCTGGATGTTCAGCCTGGGTCTGTTTAAATAAAAACAAAAAAAAAAAAAGTTAAATCTGAAAACGGCTATTTCTGGTGCTGTTGGGAATGGTGAGGTGTTATAGTGGTGGCAGCAACATAAACACGGGATTTGGGGGACTTTGATGTATATTATTGAACAACATGAACACGAATCCACAATATAAGCTATGAAAGACAGCATATGGCAAAGCAGGCAATTTCCTTAGACTACTAAAAAGCTAAAAATAGAACATTTTGAATTTGTTACATTTTACTTCATACCACTGTTCAGTTCCATTACATTTTCAAATTAGCTTAACAGAGCAAATGTTAAAAGTTAACGGTTGAATATTAAACCTTATAGAACCATTATGATTCATTTTGATGAAAATAAAATACCCCACAGTTGTATCATAGACAGGATACTTTTTATTACTGTTGTCAATAAAATGAGATTATATAGCATAATTAAAAATAGCATTCACTCAATCTTGTATTCTTCATTATGTTATGTTTCCATAATTCAATAAAACATGCTGCATCTTTTCAGCACATGCAATATAAAAATCAGAGTCTAAGCATGATGCCCAATTTTTGTGCTTCTTTAACTTGTTTGATTACGCAGAAATCATTGACTCAGTTATGAGGACTAAAAAATAAAAATTTTAAAAACCTAAATGTATGCTAATGTGTAGGTCCCAAGAAAAATTTTTAAACCCCTTTCTAAAGTTTTGAGGTGCAAATTAACCACAGTGAGATCCAAACAAAAAGACAATATCATAGTCACACACAGAAAAACAAACAAGGACAAGTATCTTTTAAGCACTTACATCATCTGCCAGGACCTCCAATTCATATTCATGGATACCTCCTCCACCATATACACAAAACCCAACAAGAACTACCCCATGTTTGTCAACAGAAAAACAAATAGCATCAGGTGATCCATTGCCTGTATTCCAACTTCTTCCCTGGCTTGTCTTGGTGAAGCGGTTTGGGGTAGCTTTCACCGAGTGCATTGAATTTAAACCATCGACCTGTAAAAGCAAAATTTTTGAATTATTACTTACACAGCATCATAAATGAAAGATTTGATAATTCTTAGTTAATACCAAGATAAGGCAGGAAAATACAAAGTGCATGGGTAAGTTGTAATACAGCCTGATCACTTAATTACCCAGCATAGACCAATCACGAATTCACCTTACTCATGTAGTCAATTACAGCTTATCATATATTGCAGAAACACATAATGAATGTCTCAAAGATGAAGTCAAAAGTTAAGGAACATAGAAACTCTAGTCCAAAAACGTTACATTTAAATATCCTCATCCTATAGCAAAACTAACAGCAAAAGATGTTAATCTTGAGAAAACACAAATCACAAAGCTACAGAATATAAGGGAAATAAGCCACAAATTTGTATAATATGTTTATTTAAAGGCAAGAGAATTCTGCTTAAAACTGGGTGGGGACAATTAGAAGGCTCACTGAGTGTCAAATTTCTAAACCAAACCAATACTTCATGAAAGCGGTGTGATTTGAGCTGCAAATCCTAATGGTTCCTTTGTTAACTTGGTCCAACAGAGAACAAGCTCCTGAGTATGAAGAACTGTCTACAGTCGGAAAGTCTCATTAAAAAAGACTCATATTAAACATGTAAATGTTAGTCATGGTTACAGAGGGCACACTGCATGTGTTATAAACTTGCTGCAAGGGGAAAAACGTTTCTGTAACATCAAATTATACATTGGCATTCAAAAGCATTAATGGACTAGTGGTAAAAGTGCTGTGTGTGCTCCATGATATGCGTTTGAAGTAAATGTGTTTTACCCTGTCAAAAAGAGGCAAGATGAAAATTACTGACATTAAAAGAATTAATAACCACGAACCACAGGAGATGTAAATTTCAGAACTCAAGAAACCGATTCAAGAAGAATGCCTAATGACACATGTAAAAGCTTGGATGACGCAGCAAAGCTTCTACCTTCTGACTACACGTCTAAACGAACTAAAGGAAGTTAATATTACATACATGCAAATGGCAGAAAAATATCGTAGCATACAAGCAATTCTCAAACACATACAGCCAAGCAGCTGAAGTGGTCAACATGTGCCTATTTGTCTCTTCTGTTGCTCTTCTGGTTGAGTGAACGCTGGCGGGACTGGTCGCCGCTGCTCGCCGGTAACTAGAATATTGATTTTGCTAGACTAGTGATTTTGATGATATTTCTTTTGCCATATTGCTGACATCTCTGCGTGGCTATATATGCTACAGTATATACTATATGCTGTGTCTGCATTTAGCTTCAGCCTAACCTCCGTTTCGTTTGAAACTTACCGGTTTATTTTCTGGACGTCTGAGCTGCCTGCGGCCTCCTCGCCTACAAAGTGGACTGGTAGGATATCTGCTTGGTTGTTTGTTTGGAGTCTTCTGTCGCTCGTTATTCAACCTGCGACTGGCCTCCTCCAGTACCCAGCTGCTGAGCTGCTTCGACTGCGTCTTCTCCAGTCTGTGCCTCTGCTGTCGGTGCTATATTTCGACCCGGACGTCATACTTCTCCCTCGTCGGAGATACATCCATCGTGGGTCCCGCCGGAGATTCCAACGGACGCTCGAAAGGAATTAACTCTTTTTGGTCTGATTTTCGGCACCCTCCACATAACACAGATAGGAACGCTGACCATAGCGTGTTGGCCAGCTTAGCTCGGTCGACTAACACCACTGTCAAATGCGACAGCAACATTGTCAGCTTTGGTCTATTGAACATCCGCTCACTTACGAGCAAGGGACATCTCATTCAGGATCTCCTCATTGACCGTAAGTTTGACTTTCTCTGTTTAACTGAGACTTGGCAGCAACCTCAAGACTTTTCACAACTTAATGAATGCACCCCCCTGGGGTTTGTTTACACTTGTCAACCCCGTGCATCTGGCCGTGGAGGAGGTGTCGCATAATTTCGAGAAGTGGAAAGTCCTGCCGTTGCCTGCTCCTGCTGTTAGCTCTTTTGAATCGACTGTGTGTCAACTGTCTGGGCCAGTTCCAACCATCATTGCAACTGTCTACCGTCCTCCTAAGTCTAACAACAATTTTTGAACGATCTTGCTACCTTCCTTACCAATCTATCTGTAATTACTCCAAATATAATTCTGCTGGGGGATTTTAATATACATCTGGACAATATCAATATCCCTCTCACTAGAGACTTTATATCTTGCCTGGAGAGTTTTGGATACTAGCAGCACACTGATGTTCCTACTCATTGTAAATATCTTGGACCTGATTTGCTGCTCTGGTGTTGTTCCTTTTGATCTTACAGCAGATGAACTCACTATAACCGACCACTTTCTCCTCTCATTCAACGCTAAACTTACCTTTTCTGTTCCTAAGCTTCCACGCCTCATAGCCTTTCGTAACATTAAGAATATCAACTTGAATTTGCTGTCTTCTAGAATTGATTCGCAAATGGACTTTTATAATTTATCCTCTCCCATAGAACTGGTCTCATATTATGACACTTGTCTTAATGGTATTCTTAATTCTCTGGCCCCATTAAAAACCAGATCTGTTTTTTTTCCTTTTCTGCCCCCTGGTTTACGCCTGAACTTCGGCTTCTGAAAGCTAAAGGCAGGCAACTTGAAAGGTTGTTTAAAAAAAACAGACTCTTTGTCCACAAAGAGATGTATAAAAATCATCTACTCTATTACAAGGATTGTATAGCTCAAACCAAATCTAATTATTACACTCAGTTAATTACTAGTAATACAGGTAACACCAAGTCTTTGTTTTCTTTACTTAATAATGTTACACAACCTCCAGACTCTTTACCATCTCACCTTCACTCAACTGCCTTCTGTAATTCTCTTATGTCTTTTTCAATGAGAAAATCCAAAAGATACATCAGCACCTTGGTCCAGATCCTTTCTGTATTTCTTCTGAACTACACTCACCTATTCACTCTTTCTCTTCTTTCCAGCTTCCCACTTCCTCTGAAATCTCAGATCTCATCTGCAAATCCAAGTCATCTAGTCATCTACTTGTCAGCTGGACCCCCTGCCTACAGTTTTGGTTAACGCCTGCCTCCCCTCTCTAGTCCCTCTTATTTCTGCCATCATTCACTCTTCTCTTACTACTGGTATTATTCCCTCATCTTTCAAAACTGCTGCTATAACCCCAATATTAAAAACCTGGTTGTGATCCTACTAATTTCAATAATTTTCCCCATTTCTAACTTGCCCTTTATCTCCAAAATTCTTGAAAAATAGTAGCTATCCAACTTCACACCCACTTGTCTCACAATAATCTATATGAGAAGTTCCAGTCTGGTTTTGCCCCTTCATAGTACAGAAACGCACTTGTTAAAATTACAATGACCTCCTTATGGCTGCTGATTCTGGTCTAATCACTATTCTCATCCTTCTTGATCTGAGTGTGGCCTTTGATACTATTTGTCATACCACTCTCCTTAATAGATTATCTTTGATTGGCATTACTCACACTCCACTTGATTGGTTTAGATCTTACCTTTCAGGCCGCACTCAGTTCATACAGCTTAAAACTTTCACATCCCAACCCACCGCTGTTACTTCTGGTGTGCCCCAAGGCTCTGTCCTGGGGCCTCTTCTTTATTATTTACCTTCTTCCCTTGGCAATATTTTTCGCAAATATAACATTAATTTTCACTGTTATGCTGATGACACCCAGCTCTACCTTGCTGGTAAACCCACCTCCTCTTTTCCACCACCCTCACTTATTGATTGCATTTCTGAAATTAAATCCTGGTTCTCTTCAAATTTTCTTAAATTAAACAGTGACAAAACTGAGGTTCTCCTCATTGGTTCAAAATCATCATTATCCAAAACCAATAATCTTTCTTTTATTATTGATAACTCTGTTGTTTCCCCATCATCTCAGGTCAAGAGTCTGGGTGTCATCCTCGACAGTACTCTATCTTTCCAATGTCACATTAATAACATCACCCGGTCTGCTTACTTCCACTTACGTAATATTAATCGCATTCGTCCCTCCCTCACTCCTCATACTACTGCCATTCTTGTTCATAGTCTTGTCACTTCTCGGCTGGACTACTGCAATTCACTCCTCTTTGGTCTCCCTAATAAATCTCTTCACAAGCTTCAGTTAGTCCAGAATTCTGCAGCACGTATCATCACTGGAATCCCATCTTTTCACCATATTACTCCGGTCTTGCAGCAGCTTCATTGGCTCCCGATCAAGTTTCATATTGATTTTAAGATTCTGCTACTAACTTTTAAGGCCATCCATAACCTCGCACCTCCATATCTGTCTGACCTTCTACATGTTGCCATTCCATCCTGTAACCTTAGATCCTCTTCCTCCACCCATCTGACCGTTCCTCCCGCCCGTCTAACCACCATGGGGTAGCTTTCAGCCGTTCTGCTCCCAAGCACTGGAACTCATTACCTGCGGATCTCCGAAATATCAAATCATAATCATCTTTCAAATGTAAACTTAAAACACATTTGTTTAAAATGGCTTTTTCTTCTTCCTCCTAATTATAGTGGTTTTGTTTGGTTTTAAGTTTTAGATTTTCTGATGTTTTGTTTATAATTGTGTTATTTATTTATTGTTTGTTTGTTTGTTGTCTTTGAGTTCTCTGAAAGGCGCCTTGTATAAATAAAATGTATTATTATTATTAATTGCTTGTATACTACAATATTTTTCTGTAATTTGCATGTATGTAATACTAACTTCCTTTAGTTCGTTTAGACGTGTAGTCAGACATGTACCCATTTGTCTTTTTTGTTGCCTTGCTCATTACAATGTATAAATGAATCATTAAGCTTCAGTTACCTACCTTAACTGTCTGAATGGATAACAGCAATGTTAGCTGTTTTATTTTCTTTCAGCGTCAAGCCTTTTCAGTTGCTATTGCTCTTTCCCTGAAACCCCAGTGGTTTATAGTGTATGAACTGGAGGAATTGGGGGTGGGTGTTTTAGGAAGAAGCTCTGTGGGCACAGACTTTGCAGCAGTGGATTCTGCTACTATTTAATAACCATGTCTGGACCCACTAGACAACACAACTCATTACACAAGATACAATTGAACTTTTTTATTTGTTGATATTTTAGCGTTGGTAAAAAGTTACTTGATGCACTATATAAAAGAACTACTGTAGCAAGACCAAGAAAACGTGATAAAATGTTCTCTTAGAACCAAAGGCAAAATTAAGCTATAAAATCAAAAATGGCCAGTACTAGTTATTTCTGCAGCTTAATCTCACTTTGGCCTTCAAAAAAATCACAGCATCTCCTAGATATTATTATCTGTCTACCATTCACAGTGGAGCTATGTATTCCTTCTTAAAATTTGGAAGCCATTATCGCAATTCCATTGAAGTATTCTTCAAACAAATACAGTGATAAAAGTGATTGAATAACACCTGTGTGGTAATCATATGCACCCAATATATACATATATGTTAGAAATCAACAATTCATTAGCTTTCCCTGGATTGACACAAATACAAATGGGACAGTGGAAGGTAAAGTTTACTTTAGATGTGAAAAATGACAAAACGCTGTACAAAAATATACCCATGGTTTTAAGTTAAAAGGACAATAGTCATTAAGGTTTAAACGGGAAATACCAGAAAGTAACTATGAATTTTCAAGTCTACAGTACAAGCCTAAAAAATAAAATGGAGATAAACAGAGATGGTGGGGAAAAAGGTGGTGGAGAGACATAAGAAAGGAAAATATGCCTTGCAATTACATTGTAGTTTATCAATACAGCAATCCCCCTAATGATACATTTTATAACATACTGTCTGTTTTTCACAGCACTAATATGCTTATTGCTCTTATCTTTTGTTAGACTTCTTTAATATTTCTTCATACCTCTGAACCAAGTGCTGAAGCAGTAAGCTCACTGACGATACTCGCTATGAGGCCACATGTGTTAGATACTAGATGTGGTGAGAAAAGCTCCATTTCTTTCCGTAGACTCTTTCTCACAGGAAGAACAACAATGACTAACATCTTTTCAAGAACTTCACGAAAACTTGTCAGCCCTGTCAGATTTTCTTCACTCTATTAAAAAAAAATACAGATATTCAGTATTAATTTATTCCCAAGTTCTAAAAATCTATTCAGTTACCTATTGATTTTATGTGGCTACTTCTTTATTTCAACATCACAAGAAGACTGAACCTACTTAACCTTTAGGAAGCAGCAAGGAATTTACGTTGAGTGTAGTAGTTCTGAAAAATGTAACCACAAAACACAATTCTGAAAGTACTAACTAGCATTTCATTTTATTTTATATTTTAACAATACACTTTGCAATGGAAAACACATTAAACCCTAATTACTTTTCAAAGCTGTAGAAAAATGAAAATAAAGCATTCATTTATTTACTTCCATTAAAGAACACAGGATAATGCAATTTATCTCTAAGTTCTCTGCAGAAGCAAACTGTGGGAAATTTACTAATGTAACTCAAACAGCATTCAAAATGCAAATCATTCACCAGTATCGATACAAAACTTAACACTTCTTGTGTATACGGAGAGAATAAAAAAAGAGTACCCTAAACAAAAAGAAAAAAATACATGCAGAGAATCTGCAACATTTACACAGACAATAATCAGACGATGGATTTAAAAGTCAATGCTCTGGTGATGGGAGGCAGGAGGGCTAACTACTGAACCAATGTGCCACTAAGGTTTTAATCTGTTAACCTTATCTTATTTAATGAATACAAACTGCTTTTATACAAAGCATTGATTCAAAATTGCGAGTTTGAGCTATGAAACAAAAAATGGTTTGAGAGCACATCTCTCACATCCAAAAAGACATCCTTTTAAACAAATATAAAAATGAAACATGACCATAAAGGAAGAAATAGTTTAAGTGATACCATACAGTATATGTTCAAGTTGCCTATTTTAAATTAGGAAGACCTTTATTATAACTATATTAAAAACAATTTAAGAAATAAAATGATAAACATTCCCAGTTATCAAGCTAAGATTTATTTCATTAATAGCATCTTACAGGTGTTTAATCCATGCAACCCTGCCTTGGCACAATTATGATAAACTCATTCAGTATCGGTCTTGCAGCACTAATTCTGGAAGAAGGAATTATTGTTCGAAAGTTTGAAAACAGATATTTAGAGATATGTTTTTTAATATTAGTCTATTTAGATTTTTTACATTATTTTGGTATCTGTAATAAACACACCCAAAATCTTAATTGTGACTATATGTGTGGTGCTTTCTGCACATTTCTGTACAATTACTTACATGGCTGAGTTTCTCCATATGGGCCACCAACAGTGGGAACCTATGAGCTAAAGCTGAATCATTTTCTGTGCTGACTTGCTTGACAAGAGAACGGAGCAAAACCTCTCCATCATAGGCAATTGGAAGAATGGATGTCAATTTTACAGAAGTATTGCATAGGGCTGACATTACGGCAGCTAAAAGTCGACTACTTGATGTCCTGAAGTTTGCTTCTTGAATATCCTAAAGCAAATGTTACAAAAAAGTAAAGTAAGAAATCTGAACATATCTTGCTATTAAAACTTTCAAGCAGTGACAAAAAGAAACAATATGTACAGTATGTAAACAATATGCACATTAAATTTGGTTTCAAATCAGAGCACTAGAGAAGCACACTACAGGGAAAAAATATGTTTCGTTAATCTGGTTAGATACAAAAATTATTTTTTCTTATAAAAATACACAGTAATTTCTTATTCTCTTCTTTTTAAACTCATTTTATCCAATCTCATAATTCTATAAACACTGGCAATTACTAATAGAAGACAGAGGTGCTAAATTATACAGAGAAACAACTACTTCAGTTCATGTCCACTTGATTAATCATTAAAAAAGCATCATCCTAAATAAAGACATTATAAAGAGATATAATAGAAATACCGTTTAATTTTCAGTAAGCTGCGAATGAATCATGTTAATTTTTTGGAATAACAAAATAAAACTTGAGTACTAAATGACTGCATTTGTTTATTTAAAACAGGGAAAATTTAAAAGAAGGAATCGGTTGTAACAAAAATCTGCACCCAATGTGATCCCGCATGGATGGAGTTGTACAACCAGGATCTTAATTGGAGGTAGCAGTGGTGAAATTATATTAGTCCATTTACTTATTTTAATGTAAGTACTTGTTAAATTTGTCATTTATACAGAAGGATCATTCCAGCACCTTATGGCAATTTTAGGAATTAAGAAGACTGCAACTTTAACTTCTCCTTGAAATTAAAAATGATGCGCATAGCCTTTTGGTACACACAACTCTTTTTAGTTTATACTGTATTTGAAATTGTATCTTACTTATTAGGATGTTTAAGCTGATATTTGTAATATTCCTAACCAGCAGCCAATCAGCAACAAGATAACAAGAAGCAATTCAGCCACCAGCTACCAGTGATTGCCTTCACAAATAAAATAAGTCAAAGAAACTATTTTTCTGAAAAGCATATACAATAACAATAACTTATGGATCTACCAGCAACTTCTTTTATGATTTAAGTCATTTTAAAATTTAATTTCTATTTAAACAATTTTTTTCTCAGCTTCTGAAAATAGTTTTGGAAGTTTATGACTACAGACTTCCATTATTCTTTCTTTCTTAGGTGTGCATTTAACAATTTTTATTTTTAGTTCTGTTAGATGGTTAAAGTGTCACCATTTTTTACAAATACCGGTCATGCATTTTTTGTTATTTGAAATTTAAAAAATTCAAAGGAAACAATGTCAGCTAAATATATGAGTTATTTTAAGAGGATGAGTACTACTGATGAATATTTTACCACAGGCAATCACTGACTATTGCCCCTGTTTCAAAACTTTCTAGTGTTTCCTGACACACTTCTAAATAGGTTAAGAATGTGGTACTGAAAACTTTATTTAGAGAACAAAATATAAAAAGTATTTTTTTCGATTACACTGAAATTTAGAAAACCGAAAGAAAAATCTAACAAACAATTGTTAAGATAATGAAAGCAATATAAATAAGTTCTACTGCAAGAGTTTTTGTTCTGAATACAAATTATATAAATAAAGTACACAGTCAAACCACAGTTTATTAATACAAAGAATTCTAAGTTTACTGGACTCACAAATTACCTGATCAAGACAATTCAGCAAGTCACAGAGGCAGGCCCATTGGAGAGCAGGTGTTGGGTAGAAGGAATGGAAACAGGCTGTAAATGTGTTGTGACATTCTTGAAGAACAGCTTCCAGTAGAGTCAAAGGCTGGCTAAGGTAGCCCTGAGGATCATT
>NC_053155.1:237602571-237620071 GCF_016835505.1 Polypterus senegalus
CCCTCCGTCAGGCAGAGAGAGCGAGAAAGATAGAGAGAAACAAGCACAGCGCGGGAAGCATATCTTATAGCATTGAGGAGTTTTAGTTAATATGTAATACATGCTCTGATTGGGTAGCTTCTAAGCCATCCGCCAATAGCGTCCCTTGTATGAAATCAACTGGGCAATCAAACTGAGGAAGCATGTAACCTAAATTAAAAGACCCATTGTCCGCAGAAAGCGCGAACCAGCTTAAAAATCTGTGATATATGTTTAGATGTGCTTACATTTAAAATCCGCGATAGAGTGAAACCGCGAAAGTCAAAGCGCGATATAGCGAGGGATTACTGTACATAAAAGCACTTATATACACACAATACACAAAAAGCACTTATATACATACAATCAGAAAACTGCGACCATGTTGTTACTCCAACAGGAATAGGGAATCCAATCCCGGGCTCCCGGATTCCCGGACATTTTTCATTCCCACATTCCTGGGAATGAAACTGCTGTAATTCCCGGGAAACCGGGAACGGCCAAGTTCGCATATATAGCGTGTAAAAGTGTAAAAATCGATCAAGAAATAACAAAGTTATAGTTGAAAACTGAAGACTTCATTGACGTCTGTCAAACAACAGCTTTGAACAGCAACTTGAAATTGCAATGCATCAGTCTGTTGCATTCGCATTATCTGTGCCAAGAAACTTGCCATCACAGAATGATGACAAGAAACTGGATGCATCAGTAACAGCTGAAATGGCAGTGTTTCACAGCAACGGCAAGTGCGGGCGTTGTTTAGAACAAGTGTATCTGTAGCTGATGACTGTGCTGTCTACTTCACTGGAGGCAAAGCGTGCTTTCTCAGCAGCTGGTGTACTCTGCACGAAGTACTCTCTGACCTGGACGACCGCACGCTGGACAAGTTATGCTTTCTATGCTCTTATTACCGCAACTAAGTAGATCAGGGGTGCCCAGTTTTTCGGCTTGCGAGCTACTTTTAAAATGACCAGGTCGAAATGATCTACCTACTTTAAAAAGTATATATATATATATATATATATATATATATATATATACACACACACACACACACACACACATATATATACACAGTGGAACCTCGGTTTACGAGTAACTTGGTTTACAAGTGTTTTGTAAGACGAGCAAAAATTTTTAATAAATTTTGACTTGATAAACGAGCGATGTCTTGCAATACGAGTAGTATGGATACACTTTGTCTGCTGAGCGTCATGTGATCACAACTGAGCTGATGGTTTTTCTCTCTCCTTATCTCGCTCACCCAGCGCGTCTCTCTCTCTCTCATCTCGCTCACTCACCCAGCGCCTCTCTCTCTCTCTCTCTCTCCTTATCTCGCTCGCTTGCCCAGTGCGTCTCTCTCTCCTTATCTTGCACGCTTGCTCGCCCGTCTCTCTCTCTCTCTCTGGCAATCGTCTCCTATTCTCCGTCTAAGTCTGTGTGCCTCACTCATATAGTCAACATCCGTACGAGCGTATACTGTTTACTACAGCATTGAGACTGTGTGTGTGTGCGCTGTGAAGTGCGAGTCCCCTTCTAGCTCCCCAAAACACGAAGTTGAGTCTCAGTACTTTAACACCAGCTTTATTCAGCTTGAAACAGCAACAGCGCTGTTATTTATTGTATTGTACATCTTTATAATATTCCTTGTATGACCCATTGACGACAGGCGCTTATAGCATGTATGCGATCTTTTTGGATGCGCTTATACGGCGAACTGCTACAGATTGCTTTGGGACGCTCTTCTGCTTGTCGTCCCATTGGGTGGAATCCCACATGAGTTTAGAAACTCACACCAGCCATGATTCTTTTTAAAGGTAAAGTGCAGGTTAATTTGTATTATGTATTTTACTTTATATTTTGTATTAATCATTTTTATATGAATAGTTTTGGGTTGTGGAACGAATCATCTGAGTTTCCATTATTTCTTATGGGGAAATCCGGCTTTGATATAATGGTGCTTTGAATTGCAGCACGCTTCTGGACAATTATGCTCGCAAACCGAGGTTCCACTGTATGTGTGTGTATATATATATATATATATATATATATATATATATATATATATATATATATATATATATATATATATACACACACATACATACACATATATATACACATATACATATATATATATATATACATATACATATATATATACATTTACATATACATATATACACACACTAATAAAGGGAAAACCTCTACATTCCCTTTCTTGCTTTGCCACGGGATTCACGTCTCCCTGCTGATAACTACAGCCTTTTTTATTTAATCCACGGCTTCTCCGCTGTTTTATTGTTCATTTATTACGATTATAGTTATTATGTAGATATTTTAGACTTACTTTACATTGTTCAGGTATCTATTTCCTTTATCGTTTCAACCATACCCCCATTAACATGTCTATCGAGGTGATCACCATCGATCAAAGAACTGTCACTTACTGAGTGGTTTCCATCCCTGGAGATGGCACCTACCTTTTCCATTCTCTTTGTTACATATTGCACGGCCATATCAGGCTCACTCTTGATATCCGGAGGAACATTGTGTCTTATGTATTGAATGATTGGGATAGGTTCAAAGTGTGGACTGATGACAGCACAAGAGATTATACTACACAGGAGGACTAGAAGAGTGAAATGCTTAAGCCCTTCACCTATAGATCTGCATGTAAGTTGATGGCTGTAGCTGAATTGTTCGGTTGTCGCTTTCAAGTGTACCGAAATGGCCAAATATTTTACACCTTTCGACAACCGCCAATGCCTCTTAAACATCTTAGATTCACAGGTGATGATTTGAGTAGTGGACACTTTGATGTTTATGAATGTTTAAACTCTCAAAAGCTGGATGTGAAGTTATCGATGAAACCGGTTGTATACTTACAACCCTTGACAGATGCCGAATGTCACTTCAACACAAGTCCTACAAATACTGTCATAATTGAAACAAACCATGAATCTCAAATCGATTATGACAGCAGCAATCCAAACTTTGAGATTTTGAAACAAGATTACTGTTCACATGGCCAACTGTACGTTGCATGCTCAAGAGTAAGCTCAGCGCACAGCTTGGTCATATTACAACCGGAGGGCCGAACTCACAATGTGGTATACAAAGAGATCCTTAACAAATAATTATTGGTATAATTTTCCCTCAGTTTAAAAAGGTTTCATTTTCTTCTTAATAAAATTTTAAGCAGTACTTTGCCACAGCATGGCGGGGTATTTTGCTTGTGTGTATATACATACTGAGTATACTTTATACATAAAATATATGTTGTCGTACCTTGCATAACTGAATAACCTTTACGGCACAATAACAATTCAATACATTTATGGTCATTACAGTATTTTGATTTAATAATCTTCATGTGGGAAAAGGCTGACTCACATAAATAAGTAGAGCCGAATAATGCGGTCAAGGAGCTTTTGAATTCAGCCAAGTGAAAAATGACGGCTGTCCGATTAACTGCGATTTTAGTTCCCTCTATTTCTTTCTCAGTTCGTTTTTGGAACTAGATCACAGCCAGAGTTTTGCAGTAGCTTGCGCGTTTGATCGTGCGTGCGGGATGACCAGTGTCTTAAAAGAAAGGAGATCTTAGACTGGCCTGTATGTCAGTCAAGTGGCAAATGCCATAGGGAGGATATATGATAGACTAACATTTAAAAAAATTTTTTTTGAATGCAACACGATCTACCTGCACTACCTTTGCAATCTACCGGTCGATCGTGATCGACGCATTGGGCACCCCTGATAAAGATACATGTACTTATATGACAGCATGAACTGCTTGTAGACAAGGTTAGTCTTTTATTGGTGTCAACATACTGCAGTAGTTTTATTAAAAAATAAGTGTCAGTCGTTCTAAAACCGTTCACATGTGAGATGCCCGTGCACTGTGTCATCCCTGGGAAGCCCAGGATTCCCGGGAATGATATGCGGGATTCCCAAATTCCCGGGAATGGATAAACCCGTACGGGAATGGATTCCCTAAACAGGAACAATCAGAAAAAACTTTACAAGCACCAACATTTTGGTTTTAAATGTAACATTATAAAAACTCATTAATTTTCATTCACGCAAACATATATGTGACTGTAATAAGCAGTTTAACTACATGCAACACCATCAATGCTTATAAAGGTTAAAGTAGCAAGAGCTCTCCGAAATGATATGAAATAATGATACACATTGCTTCTTGTACTCATTATTACATTGCTTATGGTACTCAATGTTTTGTCCTGAATAAGAGAAAGTTCTAATATTTTTATTATACATGCCATTATCTCATACAAAGTAAAGTATGTTTCTCTCTACTTTGTTTGCATGTTGCTTGATTATAATTTCATTGCTACTTCCTTGCCTGTGATGTGAAAGGTGCAAATGCCAGTTTGGGAACACTTGCTGTATTAATAAGTTTTGACTGTGCATCAGAGTGCACAAATTGAAGAGAACCAGCGAGGAAGGGTTTGAAACCACTTTATCTGCGTTAGTCAGAGTGCTCTTTGCTATTACACTTGGCTTAATTCAGTTATGCAAATTTGATTTAAAAAATCAACTTGAAAATTTACAATTCAATTTGGTTTTCTCTGTAAAGTGCATTATGATTGGGTGTGAAACCTGATATGAGAACTGATTTCTTCCTTTCCTAAATGGTTTTCAACCTTAAATTGGTTAAAACATTTTTTTTAAATTACATCCCTATGGGATATGTCTAGTTTATCTCACCATACTGTGTAAAATTTAGAGATTCTAGTGGATAAAAATCTCAAGAGGGAGTATCTTTATTTTTGATGAGATGCAGGAAACATCTTGCACCAACAAAGATACCAAAGTCAAAAGTCACATCATACCTTTTTCCCATTCTATTGTTAGATCAAACAACACTTAAACCTACTGACAATGTCTGAATGCTATGTATGCTGTGTTGCAGACATATTTTTGGTTGTTTAAACTAGCAGGGTAAGTATATAATAAAGTTATGTTAGAGCACATTCTACTTACCACATTTTTAGGCACATTCTAAAAACAACATTCTGTGCAAGTTACCTGAAATAGGGTAAATTTCACATATATAGACTCGAAGAAGTCTAAGGCAGCAAGTGCCTACAAAACGTAGTCTTTCAAGGTCTAGCAGTGTAGCTGTGTACTGAAACCCCTTTAATCCACGAAGCTCATCCACACCTAGAACCAGGGTAGTCCAGCTCCAATGAAGAATGCTTAGTAGTGACTCAAAGCACTCCTGACAGAAAACAAAAGACACATTTCAAATTTATACAGTATCTTCCTATGTAACACTTGCAAACACTCAGGCATCTTTCAAGTAAGAAAAAAAAATCAAAATTAAACTAGAAACTTAAATGCATGTACAGTAGATATGGTTGCAATTCGAAAGATTTAAGAATGCAGCAATCATTACTAGATATCATCTCTTACAAAAATATTCAAACATACTATTCCATACATGCATTTTTGTTTTAAATTCCTATGTATAGAAGTAGACTGTGTACAGATGAAATTAGTTTAATACTAGCCGACCTGTGGCGTAGCATACGCCGCATAATTATTCATTGATGGGTGAACACTTCCTGAAAGACACAGTTGTCCAAATGGGGTGGGTTTGAGGATATGACTGTGAATGAATGGAAAGATGAAACTCTGGAGAGAGCAACATACAATTGTCCGTGACTGAAAACTGGTTTTGGCAGATACAGGCATATCTTTTTGAAAATTTGGCCCTGTGCCTTATTAATTGTCATTGCAAAGGCTAATCTAACAGGAAACTGCATGTAAAAGTAAAAGGCAAATTTGAATCTGATGGGGTCAGGGAAATCCGGGGAATAAGGACAGTTTGTGAGGTAGGAGCTGCGATAGTTTTACACTTCAGAACATTGCGGTGAATACTGGTAACAGTCAGTCTAGGGCCATTACAGAGACCTCTTAATGGCATGAGGTTTCTGAAAAGCATGACGACTGAACCAGTTTTAATTTTGAGTTTATGCAGAGGCATGCCAGTGGGAGTAAGACTGTTAAGAAATTCTTCAGGGAATGAAAGTTGATCTGCAAAATCATCTGTGACGATGGAGTCAATGCTAGTGAAAGTTATTTCGTCAGTAGGGATAAGTTTCAGTACTTGTTCATTAATGTGTAGCGAGTCTTCGTTGGTGACACTTAATATAGCTTGCGTACTGAGTTGTTCCGGAGTGACAGTAGAGAAGTCGATGTTGCCATATAGTTGTTGAATGGGATCAGAATTAAAAGGAAAAAAATGTGAAGGTAATGTCACAGCTGCTCCGTTTTTCCCGTCTCCAAAATCGAGGAGCCATTTTGCAAAATGTTGTTCGTGAGGAAGAGCTCTCATATTTGTCGTCAATTTAAGTACATGTATGTGACACCATAAAAGTTGCTTGTTAATGCAACTGGCGACAGTAAGTGCTCGGAAGCCATGCAGAATGACGGGGAGTATTTGTCAGAAATCTCCACTCAATAGTATTGTTTTCCCTCCAAATGGCTGCGTGTCACCCGTGAGATCACGTAATAACCTGTCAATTGCCTGGAATGCGTATGTATGTTGTCATTGGCCCCTTGTCCCATATTATCAATTTGGATTGCAGGCGATGTTGAGTGTGTGGCGAAGTAGGTTTGATGTTGCATGTGGAAGTAGCAGTCAGCTTCAACGGTATTTTAAAAACGGAATGTGCAGTATGTCCACCCGGTAACAATGTTGCAGCTGTTCCTGTAGATGCAGGAATTGTTGTAGGAATGTCTCCTCTAGCTCTGATGGTATGAATCAGGGTTTTGTAGACAAAGGTTTTCCATGTTCCTGCAGGACCCTCTAAGAAGAAGTATGTTTGTCACGGATGGGAATCGCTGTATGCAGTGTGTAAACGTGTTTGGTGAGGTGTTGGGGGCGGGCACATGAGCAGGCAATGCGCATGCCTCAAGAGCGAGGGTGGGTGCGGGAGGAGGGTTAGAGTTGGAGGATGGGGCCCCGTCGTGCGTACCCCATGGTCGTGCTTCCCATAGATGGGCAACTTGGTCGATTATATACATAGATTATTTTTTCCTGGCGCCAGTGAAGTTATATGCAAACTGCAACTATTATTTGAAAATTAGCATAACTAATTCAAAGAGAAAAAATATGGAAAATAATTCATGAATTACTGATATTAATAATTAAAGTACAGTGCAGTATATTTACAACAGATTATACATAATATTATTGATAAAAAGAATACAAGTGTAGGTTTATTACTTCAACGTTATTCATATACATAGTGCATGCATTGCACCGGACAGATGTCTCAGAGGAGGTCCTCCCCACCTTTCTGAACTAAATTAAATGTGCTATACTTTCATTCTACTCTATGCTACACTATTGCCGCAAAAAGGCTGAACAACAGGAAAATCACCAAGGTCATCAGGTGGACCCTCCTCTCTCAAATTGTGTTTCTTTGCATTTAAGGCCCACGACACCGAGAAGGTTTCAATAATGCATTTAACGTCTTTCACACACACACACACACACACACACACACAACACACACCCTGCTTTCCCGATGACTGAGGCTCATCCGCTTCTAAACACTTACCCCCTTAGATATTTCTAAACATACTATAAATATTAAAACCTACAACAATAAATAATTACTAAAATATCACTGTCAACAAACCATCATAGAATACCAATCTTACGCTGTATGCAACTATTTTGGCAACCTCAGAGATAACCTCCAATCAGAGTTGCACAAACTACACTGTGTGCACAATTATTAGGCAAGTTGTATTTTTGAGGATTAATTTTAATATGGAACAAACACAGTGCTATCAGTCAATCCAAAATGTTAATAAACCTGAAACCTGAATGTTTCACAACGGAAATGTGAGTGTGAACATCATCAGGGGAATACATATGTGCGCACAATTATTAGGCAACTATTAGTGGTGTATTGTTTTTCTCCCCCGTAAATCTAGCGTTTAAGAAGTGCCCACAAGTTCTCGACAGGGTTTAGGTCACATGAGGAAGGGGGGCCATGTCATTATTCCTTCATCTTTAAGGCCTTTACTGGCTGGCCACAGTGAGAACTTCGATGCAAGTGATGGAGCATTGGCCTGCATAAAAATCATGGTCTTTTTCCTGTATCACTGTTTGAAGAAAGTGTCTTTGAAAAACTGGCAGTAGGTTTGGGAGTTGATTTTGAGTTCATCTTCAATGCAAAAAGGTCCAACTAGCTCATCTTTAAAAATACCAGCTCATACCAGTACCCCACCTCCACGTTGGAGTGGAGCTCTGTGCCCATTACTGATCCACAGGTCCATCCATCTGGTCCATCAAGAGTCACTCTCATCGGTCCATAAAACCTTAGAAAAAAATCTGTCTTCAGATATTTCTTGGCCCAGTTTTGACGTTTCAACTTATGTTTCTTGTTCAGTGGTGGTTGGGTTTCAGCCCTCCTTACCTTGGCCATGTCTTTGAGCACTGAACACCTTGTACTTCTGGGCACTCCAGGTAGGTTGCAGCTCTGGAATATGAAAGTACTGGAGGATAACGGGTTCCTGGTAGCTTCACGTTTGATTCTTCTCAAATCTTTGGCAGCTAATTTGCGTCTTTTGTTCTCAACACGCTTTCTTGACCCTGTTGACTATTTGCAACAAAATGTTTGATGGTTCTGTGATCACACACCAATATCTTAGCAATTCCAAAAGTGCTGCATCCCTCTGAAAGACTTTTTACAATTTTTGACTTTTCAGAGTCAGTTAAATCTCTTTTTCGGCCCATTTTGCCCGAGGAAAACTAGCTGCCTAATAATTCTGCACACCTTGATATAGGGTGTTGATCTCCTTAGGCCACACCCTCCCTCATTACACAAATACACATCACCTGGCGTGCTTAAATCCAATAAGCATTCAAGTTAATACAGCTTGGAGTTGGAATATACGCATAAAAATGATGATATGGTCAAAATACTCACTTGCCTAATAATTGTGCACACAGTATAGTGTCGGACTATCTAGGCAACCTCTGAGGAACTCCGGTGATTCAGGCGAGATAGCCCAAGCCTGTCAGGCACTACTCTATTCTAACTAAAACTACTCAATCGTATCTATCCATTTAAACTGTAAATTTAAATATATTACTTGTTAATTACACATAAAGCCTTTAAGAATAGCTATTATTAGTAGTGTTATGTCATGTGCAACAGTATACTGCTTTAGCAACAATATCTATGTGAACATACAGCAAAAAAAACACAATTTTATTTTTAAATGTCAATCATAAATCTTCAATGTCAACTTACCACAGATACTGTTCTAGCAAAGGATCTCTTCAATATATGGACTGGCTCACTTGTCTGCTGTTTTCCTTTTGCAGAATTTCCATCATTTGATGGAAGCCTAAAGAAATTTAAAAAACAAATAAGCAAAAACAAAAAATATCAAGGATAAAGCAAGGGTAGAGCAGTAAAGAAAAAAAAAATTTGCTAAAAATTTTACTAGGTTTATATAACAGTTTGGTCATTTTCTTTAATGAGTCTCTATAGTAAATAGCAATTCTAAAATGGCTTTACGTGAGTGAACTCTATCTAATGGACTGGTACCACATCTACAGCTGTTTTCTAACAAAGCTTGTCTAACTAAGATTCCAAAGCATATTCTTAAACAAACCATAGCCAACAGCTATGATGAATTAAAATTATGTATAGACAAATTTCAATAATTTTTTTTTTTTTGTGTGGCTATCCTAAAATGGTCCTTTAATTTTACAGTTAAAAAAACAAAGTAAAACAATGAGAACACCCCACATCGAATTATGTAATCAAATTTACAGACAGGAATATTTTAATGGCAATCCAAGTAAAACTTGTAGCAATAATAGAGCAGTAAATATATCACAGGATCATTCTACGGTGACTTTTTTGTAGGCATACCTCTATATATGTTTTTTTTTTTTCTTTTCATTATGAGCCTTCCATTCATGCAAAAACATAAGAGCTTCCTTACATATATCATAACAACATGTGGACGCAAAAATATTAACTTACATATTGCTGAATTATATATACTAGCAGAATACCCGTGCTTCGCAGCGGAGAAGTAGTGTGTTAAAGAAGATATGAAAAAGAAAAGGAAAAATTTAAAAAATGACGTAACATGATTGTTAATGTAATTGTTTTGTCATCGATATGAGTGTTGTTGTCATATATATATATATATCTCTATTATTATATATATATATATATATATATATATATATATATACACACACACACACACACATATATATATATATATATATATATACACACACACACACACACATATATATATATATATATATATATATATATATATATACACACACACACACATACATATATATATATATATATATTGTGGTCCCCGGCCGTGAGGAGGGCTTGTGCCTCCTCCAGACCGCGAGGGGGCGTCCGTCCTGGTTCTATTGGGAGCCACGGGTCGAGGGCATGGAAGCCCTACCCTGTAGGGGCCCATGGTTACCGCCAGGCGGCGCCCCGATGCGGGTTCATCCCGTGTGGCCCTCGGCGGGATGGAGCCCGCCGGGCCTTAGAGGACCGGAGGAGGGCGTGTGCCTCCTCCAGAACGCAGTGGGGCGCCCGTCCTGGTTAGATAGGGGGCCTCGGTACAGGGCTTTGAAGCCCAGCCCTGTAGGGACCCGTGGCCACCGCCAGGCGGCGCCCCGGGTGCCTAATTATCCCGGGAGCCCGGCACTTCCGCCACACCAGGAAGTGCCGGGGAAGATTAGTGTGGCACCCGGAGAGCTGCCAGGAAGACAGCCGACACTTCCGCCACGCTGGGCGTGGCTACGACGAACACCTGGGGCTCATCCGGGAGCCTTATTTGAGACGCCTCCCTCCAGTCATTGGTGGAAGTCGGGAGGAAGCGGACTGAGCTGGAGAGCGAGGACAGGAGGCGGCCAGGAAGCAAGGCACAGAACTGTGGGCCCTGGACTTTGGGGAAATCGGTGCAGAGGCACTGGGGTTGGGCGAGTGCACTAAACTTGTACATAGTGTAAATAAAGTGTGTTGGGTGCAAAATATGATGTCCGTCTGTCTGTGCCGGGGCCAGCGTTGACAGTGGCGTAGTCGGCAGGATACTCCGCCTGGTTCAAAGGCGGGGACCTGTGTTGTTAAATCAAAATATTCTAGTGAACGCGGCGCGAAAGCAACGGACCCCCACGTGCACAACCCAGCAGCCGCTTTCACCCAAGAAACCGCGCGGACAGCGGGATGGCTTTCCCCGGTGCGGAGGGAGAACCCGACATCGCCGGAGCGCAGGCGGGCTCCAGTCGCGCTGTCGGGACGGGACAGCCAGGCCGGGCGGGTAGCACAGAAGGCCACACCGGCGGGCCTCGGCATGGCAGGATCCGGGAGGTAAGTGCCCTGCCCTGCAATCGCCGGCCCTCGAGTCGGTCTTACCTTCATTTCTACAGGGAGGGGCGAACCGGATCAGCGTCCGTGCGCAGAAGCACGCCCGCGCCCGCGGGCTGTCGGCAGCAGCGGCGCGCGGCAGTTAAGAAAGGCTGCGGAGTCGGAGCCGCTGCGGCTCAAGGAATCGCCGCAACCACAACGCTGGCGAAGAGCCGCCTCTCCGCTTTTCGAAGGGGAGGCAAGATAGCGCGGGCGGAAGTCCCGCCAGCTGACAGGCAGGATTGGCCGGTGTGTCTTGCGTGCCCGCCGATGATTGGATGGAGTGGGGCCAAAGAACGCCAGCCTGTGCCAAACCGAGACCCGATTGGGCCAGAGGAGAGGCCCCAGAGGAAGCAGGCGTCGCGTGGAGCTGATGGACAGGTAAGCCCACGGACGTCTGTCTCTCTCTCTTCACCAGCTGCCGGGCGTGTCGGCGTGACTCTTCGACCCGCCAAGCCGTCTTTAGAAGAGCTGCTCGTCTTCGCCGCTCAGTGTGAGCAGCTGATGGAGAAGGCGGTCGCGGCCGAGAGCGCGTGGGTGAGACGGAGGATCGGCTGCGCGCTGGAATCGGAGGCCGGCAGAACACGGCCGGGTGGTGGTGAGACCGTCCCCGTAAAAGCAAGTGGGAGGTTTGCGAACATGGCTGTGACCAAGTTTATGGGACGATCAGCTCAAGTAAGCAACCTCCGGACAGCAGGCTGCCAGCAGTGCAGGCGCCCTAGCGCGGGCGAGGAGCTCGAATATGCAGGGGCTGGTAGGATCGGGGCTGCTGAGTGCCCTGGGTCCTGGCGCCTGCCCTCAAACCTGCAGCTGTCTCCTGTCGCTCTGCCTGGGCGCCAGAGCGGGGCTGGATTTGAGCTTTCGCTGTGCTCAGACCCAGACCGTCAGCGCCGTTGAAAAGAAGGAGGAACCGAAGGGTGAATGCCGGTTCCTCCGATAGTAAGAAAGACGCTGGGCTTTGGCGGCGTCCGAGAAAGACCGGCCTATGTGCGGGCAGAGGAGATCCCTGAAGCGGCTGGGCGAGCCGCCCGCGAGCGTGCCCAGCGGATGTCGAAGCGGACGGGCATGGAACCTGCTGCGGAGGACTTCAGCAGGCAAGTCAGGGGCTGTCGGAGGGGGCAGGAGCACTGCGTACGTGTGGAGACCGGCAGGGCACTCGGGGTGAGTGTCCTGGCAGTGCTTCTGGCCCTCTTTCCCTTTTTTTCCACAGGCCCGGAAGCCCGGACGAGCGGCTGGAGGGGCGATGTCGTCAGGGACCTGCCCTCCTGAAACGGAAGGCTCATGGCGGGGCTCCCGCGAAGGCCAATAGTGTCCCAACTGCGGGGAACAGCAGGCGGAGCGGCGCAGACCATGAGGGCAACGTTTGCGCGGAGGGGTGCGAAGGCGGATGTCCCCAGGGTGCGTGTTGGACCCTGGGGGCATAGTAGGACCCTCACGGGGGCGTGCTGCCCTTCGGGTTGTGCCGTTCGGACCCACGTGTCCTCGCGAGCGGTGGACTGTGGTCTCCCGGCGGGGCTGGAGCCCGGCTGACGCAGGAGGACGGAGGAGGGCTTGTGCCTCCAGACCGCGAGGGGGCGTCCGCCCTGGTTCTATTGGGAGCCACGGGTCGAGGGCATGGAAGCCCTACCCTGTAGGGGCCCATGGTTACACACACACACACATATATATATATATATATATACACACACACACATATATATATATATATATATACATATATAACACACACACACATATATATATATATATAAACACACAAAATATATATATATAACACACACACAAAATATATATATATATAAACACACACACACACAATATATATATATATATATACACACACACAATATATATATATATAAAAACACACATATATATATATATATACACAAAATATATATATATATAACACATATATATATATATATATATAAAAAACCAATATATAAAACACACCACCTGGGATTAAGAACACCATACTTACGGTTTTGCCCCCCTTTCACCTTCAGAACTGCCTTTAAACTCGTGGCATTGATTCAACAAGGTGCTGGTTTTTCTTTAAAATGTTGGCCCATATTGATAGCATCTTGCGTTGATGGAATTTGTGATGAAACCCAGGGCCGGCCCCCGTTCCACCACATCCCAAAGATGCCTATTGGGAGATCTGGTCACTGGGGCCTTTTTAGTAGGGGAACTCATTGTCGTTCAAGAAACCAAAAATGACCCTTTGTGACAGGGGGCATTATAACTGCTGGACCCACAGAGGATGGGTACATGGGGACTGAAGGGGATGGACATGGCAGCAATCTCAGGTAGCCCGTGAATTTAAAAATCCCCAATTACAAGGGGCCTAAGGAAAAAAACATCCCCACACCTTTAAACCCACCACCACCAGCCTGCGTGGTAAAAGGAAGGATCCATGTTCTCATTCTGTTTACGCCAAATTTGTTCCCTTTTGAATTCTCCAGAAATCGAGACTCAGGAGCCCAGGCAACTTTTTTCCAGTCTTAAATGCCCAATTTTGGCCTTGTAAAAGAAACCCTTTTTTCCCTTTGGGGAATGAGGGTAAAAGGGGGTCTTCGCTGTTGTACCCCTCCGCCTTTGGCGGTTGGGGTTACTTTTTGTGCACCCCCGTTCGGGGTTATTTCAGTCAAAGTTGCTTTTTATTAAAAGTTGCTTTTTATCAGCCTAAATTTTGGGGCCCATTCTCCTCGACCTCTAGCATCAAAAGGGCATTTTCCCCGGACGCCACACTGGATGTTTTTTTTTTTCACACCATTCTTTGTAAACCCTAGAAATGGGCGTGAAAACCCCAGAACTGAGCAGATTGTGAAAACCGACCGCCCGCGGCACCAAAACCCTGCCCGCCAAAATTGCAAATGACCTTTTTTTTCCCCCATTCAGTTTGGAGTTCAGGAGATTGTCTTGACCAGACCACACCCCAAATGCTTTTAAAAGCAACTACCATGTGATTGGTTGATTAGAAAATTCATTAAGAAATTGAAAGGTTTTCCCTAATAATTTTTAGGAGTGTATAAAGTAAAAAACTTGACTATATAAAGAGGCCGGTATATAAAAAGTAAAAACCTTTTTTTCTGAATATATAAAGTCAAAACTTGAATATAAAAGTCAGCTGGAATATAAAAGTCAAATTTGAATATAAAAGTCAGCGCGGGAATATATAAAGCAAAACTTGAATATAAAAGTCAGCGCAGGGAAATATAAAGTCAAAACCTGATTTAAGTCAAATCGAATATAAACTCATTCCTAAAATTTAAAAACAAAAATATTATTGAAACGATTTGAACTGAACTAACAAAATATTCAGAAAAAAAAAAAAAACTTTCGGGTTAATTTTTTGAAAATAGATGCCCTGTCCAGGATTGGTTCCTGCCTTGACCCAGTGTTGGGATTGGCCCCACAGACCCCGTGACATTGGTCGTTAAACGGGTTGGGAAATGGTGGATTTCCAGCGCTGACTTTTTTTCCCCGGGAAGTTCCCTTTGCTTGTAATGAAAAAGTGTGATTAAATGCTTTTTTTTTAATGGACACATGCCAAGCTTCTCAGCTGTGCGGCTAAAAAAGGGAAACATTTAAAAATAACGAACACGACTTAAATGCCTTTTTTAAGTGTGCCTGGAGGTTCATTTTGGAAACCTAAGATAGCGGTGTTTAACTTGGGATTTTTCAGTGGTATTTGGTGGCCCCAAAAGTCCTGCTGGCCCCAAAGCGGGCTCACTCAGAGCAAATGGGGGAATGAGAGGGAGATGAGGGACCCCTACCCGCCTTAACTGTCAACCCCCACAAACACAGCCCCTGAATTTATAAAAATCCTTCCCCTGAATTTAATTTGTTAAAAGGGATAAAAACCTCTATATCCCGCGCCCTCTCATTAAACTTACCCCGGGGTTTTAACGGGAAAACCCAGGTCTTTATGAACAATTTTTAAACTTTAGGTTTACACTGTGCTTTTTTTCCCGAAGTATAGCCCCTATGAATATGGTTGTATGTACTTTTCGTTTTTATTGTTTCGCTGTCTTCAATTATATAATGCTGTTTTCCAGCGTTTTTTGGAGCTTTCCGGGTTTTTCCTTTTCTTAAAGGGTCTTTCACGGATTCGGGGGGGGGTGATGTCCAAACTCCGCCCCCACGGCCGGCTCAACTCCATTACAGAAGGAGAAAAAAAAGCTCGTTATGAAATTCGGAATTTAAATGAAACCTGGCAAACTTTTGAAAAGCTTAAGGGAAAGAGCCTGCCAAACCCGCCCCACCCACACGGGGAAATTGGAGAAATTTGTGATGAGTCAGTGGGAGAGACTAAGGGCTTTGCCCTTTTTTATATATTGGGAATATAAAACCCTAAATATATACATATATATACACATATATACAAAATCAAAAATATATAAATATAAAAAAACATATATATACATATATATATATATACAAAATATACATATAAAATATATATATAAAAATATATATATAATATACAAAATATATATATAACATATATATATATAAACAAATTAATAAAATACACACATAAATAACACATATAATATATAACCAAAATAACATATAAAAATATACACATAAAAATAACATAAAATATATACAAAACATATTATTAAAATATAAAATATAAAACAATATACAATAAATAAACAAAAATAATATAAACATAACATATATAACATATAATAACAAAATATATACAAAATAAAAAATAATATATACACATATATATACACAATATATAAAACATAATATAATATTAATTTTATATATTAAATAATATTATTAAATTTATATAACAATATATATACACAATATATATAACACAATATATATAAAAATATATAATATATTATTTATTTTTTTATATACACAAATATATATAAATTTTTATATTACAACATTTTTATTTTTTAAAATTTTTTATATTACACAAATATATATATATATATATATATATATATATAAATATATATAAAAATCAACACAATAATTTTTTCATATAAAAACAAATTTTTTTTTTATTTTTTTAATTTATTTAATTTATTTATATATAAAATAATATATAATATAAATTATTACAAATTTTTATATATATATATATACACAATATATATATATTATTTAAAATAATATATAACAATATATATATATTTTATACAACATATATTTTTTATATATTACACAAAAAATTTAAAATATATATACACAAAAAAAACACAAATAAATAATATAAAAACACAAATAATACACAACAAATAATTTTTTCCCCTATAAACACAAAAACAAAAACAAAAAAAAAAAAAACAAAAAAAATAAAATATTTAAAAAAAAAAAAAACAAAAAAACACATTAAAAAAAAATACACAAATATATTATATTATATATATATAAAAATATAAAATATAAAATATATATATATAAACACATATATATATATATATACACATTATTATTATATATATATATATATAATATATATATATATACACAATATATATAATATATATATAATATAAAAATATATATATATATTATATATAATATACCCAAAAAAAAAATAACAAAAAAAAACAATAATAAAAACAAAAAAAAACAAAAAAAACACAACAAACAAAAACACAAAAAAACAAACATACAAACACAAAACAAACACAAAACACAACAAACAAAAAAACCCTAAAAAATATTAAACCACATATATATATATATTATATATTATATAATTTATTATTAAATTTTTTTTATTATATACAATTTTATTATTTAAAATACACATATATTTTTTTTTATATATTCACAATAATTTTTACAATTAAAATACAAATAATATATATATTTTAAAAAAAATATATATAATATACACATATATATATAAAACATATAAAAAAAATAATATAATTTTAAAAAAAAAAAAAAACACCAAAAAAATTTAAAATTTATTTTCAAATTAAAAATTTAACACAATTAAAACACAAAAATAAAAACACAAAAAAACAAATAATACCACA
>NC_053155.1:237625071-237690071 GCF_016835505.1 Polypterus senegalus
ACAACAGGGTCACCACTTGCAGCATCACCAGCTGCCCACCAAGAACGAATGGGGCAGTCAGGAGCAGGAGCAGTAGCTGCAGCGGCATGATGGGCGGGCAGCAAACCACCCAATCAAGCCTCCGTCCTGAACACAAGTGGTAGCTGTGGCACCAGCGACTATGGACCACGGGTAATCCGCTTGGAGCGAACCCAACCGACCAATGAAAATGAATGGGGTGCTGCGCCCACTGTCCCATTCATCAAGCAGAGCCGCTCGAAGTATACTACACTGCGCGAGCAGTGAAAATCGCCCCCTCCAGCCACCGCTTGCAGTGTCCCCAAGTGTCCCCAGAGTCGCATCCCCCAGACAGATAAAGGAGCAGCCGCGGCCCCATTCATAAGTCGTATGTCAGATGTCTGTAACTTGGGGACTACCAGTATATATAAATATATATATACTGTATACCCTGCATCACTGGAACCAATTATGAACAGGGAATCAGTTCATCATGGAGCCAGTTGACACACACAAACACTAATAATGGCCCAATTTATTACAGGCAATTGACCCAAAATGCATGTCTTTTGAGATGTAAATTGAAAAACAGAATACCCAAAAGAAAATTCACACAGATTTGGAGAGGACATACAAAACTTGACAAAAGAGAAAGGGAGTGAGTTCATGAATGTTGGACAAAGAAGCCAAAAAAACATTGTAGATGAAATGCAGTAACATATTGTATTGCTATTTTACAACATTGGGGTTATTGTGGCCCATTAAAAGTGCAGGGATACAAGAATTTACTGTAAGATCTAGCCTAGTGTCTACTGTTTATTCCCATCAACAATAACAATTACAACGACTGTATTCTAAAGATTAACTCAAATAGATACCATCTCTTTATTTTTCAATCTCTAGTTGCCTATGTAGATATGAAAAATGCATTAGATTAGGGAAAAATGCATTAAATAATTAAGGAATAAACCAATAATATGTGTAGCATTTACTCCATACCTGTATAATAGCTGTGGTATCTGACCAGCATTTACATCTGTTCCATTATTTGATTTCTTTGAACTTTTAAATTGAAAGACCACACTGCAAAATAAAAGTAACAGATCAAAACACATGAAAAATCCACCATAAAACAAAACAAAAATGGGAAGCAAAAAGTAAATTAAATCTCATTACAAAAAACTGCATGAGTTTCAACAATAATGGAAAACAAAGACATTTTCCAAAAAAGATAGAAATGCAATATCGTAAAATGTATAATTTATCAAGGAGCTGGCAAATTAGAACTGTATTAAGTTTGAAACGTAGGCAATACCCATCATCTGTTGTGATGGCTGCTTGTCCATGTGAGCCACAGTCACTGCTTGGTCCAGAGACTCTGGCCCATGCCACATACCACCAACCAGACTGGAGAAGAACAGGTTCATCAAACATCATGGCATACTTTTCTCTGGAAGCAGAAAACATTTTTAATTTAACATGAAACAGTTAATAAACCTGCAGCCTAAACACAATACTCTTTGTATACTGTAGCTACTATAGCTAGCTAGTATTTGAGGGACTTTACAGATTATTATTACATAAAATAAAAACACACTAATTTCTGAATTCAAAAACACAAACTGTTGATGTCTTATTTTAAGGTAAATTAAAAGTACAAGGCAATACACAATTCAACGTCACAGTTGGGACAATAGTACCGTGATTCCTTGCATATTTTCTTTCCAGAAAGCTTTTGAACCGCAAACGTCATATGTGCGATTGACATGAGCATCATTTTAGGATTAATCAGAATCACTTTTAATATCACTGTCCATTTCACTGTTAGTATCACTGTCAGGAGCATGTAACACCTGAGCTGCTGAAAAACGTTTCTTTTGAGAAGCCATTATGAGGCTATAAGAAGATGTGTCTACACCATCGCCTCTGTAACACGTGGTCCTGTCAGTTATGCAAGACATCTCTATATCATTTTCTGAGAAATGGTCGGCACAAACACTGTTGGCACTTTCACAGCCCGAGCAATCCTTGGGTCCGACGCTTATGCGAGACATGTCTATACAGTTCTTCATACAATGACACTCAGGACTAATACTTTTAGGACTGCTTTTATAGCCCGAGTGATGCTCTGGTCTAATGCTAAGTAGGTTAAGAGGAGTCTGTAGGCCAGAAACTGATGATATTTTAAGATAAATTGATGATGATATTGGGAATACTTGGGCAGATATGTGCCTTTCAAAATATTCATGTTGATGAAAATGATCTCAGTAATATAAAACCCACTGGGCACTGTGCCTGCACTGAAGGTCATTTAGAAACATGACACCTGGAATTTCCAGGTTTGGACATTGAACATTAATGCATGCCTGTGTGATTTCTTAACACTAGAATTACCAAAGGCTATGAAAAAACTTGTAGATCCGTCCCACCTTAAATTGCTACGCACCTCTTTGTCAGCGTTTTCTGTCCTGTAAATGTGTCGATAAGCAGCAAGCACCCTGCTATCACATCCCCCCCACCGCTGCACAGTTTTATCAGCTCTAATCTGTTTATCTGCGTGCCAGTTGCTTATATTTGTATAGAATGAGAAAAAACAAAAAAAGCAAAAAAAACACATTTTATAAATACTATATCGTTATTTGGAACACATGCATTTCATGTGTGTTCCGTGTCTACAACAATCTACGTAAACACATCATTAAAACAGAAATGTTTTTCATGTTTTAGTAATAACTGACAAAATGTAGACATGAAGTGTATAATGTGTGAAGCCTGAAGTCCAAATATCAAATAAACACTTTCACAAAATGTACAAATAACAGAACAAGTGTGCTTCTATTCAAGAACATAACTGCAGAAAAAGAAGCTGCGTTACGGTGCGACACTGACACCTCTTTGATATGATCATTTCGGTGGCGCAACGGTATCAACTGTTGACTGGTAATCAAAACTTCATGGGTTCGACCCCGGATGAGTGCATTTTGTGAAGTGAGCTGCTCTTATTCTTACTATTTTAGAATTAAAACATATATTTGATTTCAGTCTGTAAGAGCCACTATAAATTTATGATACTTGTAAAGATTAGCTTTGTTTTTGTTTTTTTTTTTTATTTAGTTTTATCGTCTTAGTTGCGTTCACGAACCCACCCCCCAATCTGACACTGCTGTTTTCACATAAGGACGGGCTATAACAGAGGTGAACTCAGATGATGACGACGGTTCTACATCGGAGAAAGAATGCACGTAGCACTTTTGCTGTCACTGTACTTTGTATATAAGAGCCAGATCGAATGTTATTTACTTATTTACCTTTATTTATTTACTTACTTCCTACAGCATGAAGTCACAAGTAGACTGCAGAGCTTCCCGTGTACATATACAAAGTACAGCAATGGCAAAAGTGCGATGTGCATTCTTTCTCCAATGTAGAATCATCGTCATCATCTGAGTTCACCTCTGTTAAAACGTGTCTTTATGTGAAAACAGCAGTGTCAGATGGGGGGGGATTGTGAATGCGACTGAGAGAATTAAACTGAATAAAAAAAAAATAAAAACAAAGCTAATCTTTACAAGTAAATAAATTTCATAAATTTACAGAGGCTATTACAGACACAAATCAAATGTATGTTTTTATTGTATAATATTATAAAATAAGAGCAGCTCTCTACTCAAAACGGCAAACTTGAGAAGCTGCCAGCATCGAACCAAGAAGCTCTTGATTGGGAGTCAGCAGTTCTTAGCATTGCACCACACAAGCTATCGTAACAACCGTCTACCATAACCTGCTTTCTTTTTTCTTTGGTTATATTCTTGAATAAAAGTGCACTTGTTTTGTTATACTTGTACCTTTTGTAAAAGTATTTATTTGATATTTGGACTTCAGGCTTCACACCTTATATACGTCGTAAATGTAGGAAGGACGGTCCTTGGGTGTGCATGGGAACTGTAAACATTTGAATCTGATGATTGTATATAGTGCAGAACTGACCTCTCTGTTCTATTCTGTCCTCTGCATCTACTGGAGTTCAAAAGAAGCAACATGAGGACTCTGGCCAAGGGGGTGGGGTTGGGGTGGGGGGGCAATCGGGATAAGAGGGGGGACAAATGCGGTCACTGACTACAACCGCATGATGGTATGCAAATAAATATAATGTTGCATTAGTGCAACAACGTTTTCTGAAATGTACAATACAGGTCATAAAATGAATTATTCCAAATGTGCCTGTCATAAAATTAGAATATCATGACAAAGTTGATTTATTTCAGTAATTCCATTCAAAAAGTGAAACGACTGATGTATTTCAAATGTTTATTTCTTTTAATTTTGATGATTATAACTGACAACTAATGAAAGTCCCACATTCAGTATCTCGGAAAATTAGAATATTGTGAAAAGGTTCAATATTGAAGACACCTGGTGCCACACTCTAATCAGCTAATTAACTCAAAACACCTGCAAAAGCCTTTAAATGGTCTCTCAGTCTAGTTCTGTAGGCTACACAATCATGGGGAAGACTGCTGACTTGACAGTTGTGCAAAAGACGACCATTGACACCTTGCACAAGTAGGGCAAGACACAAAAGGTCATTGCTAAAGAGGCTGGCTGTTCACAGAGCTCTGTGTCCAAGCACATTAATAGAGAGGCGAAGGAAGGACAAGATGTGGTAGAAAAAAAGTGTACAAGCAATAGGGATAACCGCACCCTTGAGAGGATTGTGAAACAAAACCCATTCAAAACTGTGGGGGAGATTCACAAAGAGTGCACTGCAGCTGGAATCAGTGCTTCAAGAACCACTACGCACAGACATATGCAAGACATGGGTTTCAGCTGTCGCATTCCTTGTGTCAAGCCACTCTTGAACAAGAGACAGTGTCAGAAGCGCCTGCCTGGGCTAAAGACAAAACTGCTGCTGAGTGGTCCAAAGTTATGTTCTCTGATGAAAGTAAATTTTGCATTTCCTTTGGAAATCAAGGTCCCAGAGTCTGGAGGAAGAGAGGAGAGGCACAGAATCCATGTTGCTTGAGGTCCAGTGTAAAGTTTCCACAGTCAGTGATGGTTTGGGGTGCCATGTCATCTGCTGGTGTTGGTCCATTGTGTTTTCTGAGGTCCAAGGTCAACGCAGCCATCTACCAGGAAGTTTTAGAGCACTTCATGCTTCCTGCTGCTGACGAACTTTATGGAGATGCAGATTTCATTTTCCAACATGACCTGGCAACTGCACAAAGTGCCAAAACTACCAGTACCTCGTTTAAGGACCATGGTATCCCTGTTCTTGATTGGTCAGCAAACTCGCCTGACCTTAACCCCATAGAAAATCTATGGGGTATTATGAAGGGGAAGATGCAATACGTCAGACCCAACAATTCAGAAGAGCTGAAGGCCACTATCAGAGCAACATGGGCTCTCATAACACCTGAGCAGTGCCACAGACTGATCGACTCCATGCCACGCCGCATTGCTGCAGTAATCCAGGCCAAAGGAGCCTCAACTAAATATTGAGTGCTGTACATGCTCATACTTTTCATGTTCATACCTTTCAGCTGGCCAACATTTCTAAAAATCCTTTTTTTGCATTGGTCTTAATTGATATTCTAATTTTCCGAGATACTGAATTTGGGACTTTCATTAGTTGTCAGTTATAATCATCAAAATGAAAAGAAATAAACATTTGAAATAATGAATGAATCTAATATACAAGTTTCACTTTTTGAATGGAATTACTGAAATAAATCAACTTTGTCATGATATTCTAATTTTAGTTTTTTCAGTGCAGCTTTGACATCATGGATCAGAAGGTGCATACTAATTCAGCGTGAGCAAGAACATTCAAGAATAAAACTGAATAATAAAAATTCACATCCACAGTCACTCTCAGTCACGCACACCACTCACATACACGTCCACAGTTTTCCCAGTCCCAGTCTCGTTTGCGCACAAGATCTGACAAGGTTTTCAAATAAAGAGGGGATATAACAAAAAAAGTTATACCACGTCTTTATCTGAAAACGACGTCAGATCAGGGAGATGTGTGGAAACTTGAACGTGAGTGAGAGACTAAAACTGAAAAAAAAAAATGCTAATTTTGACAATTACTATAAATTTACAGACGTAAATAAAATGCATGTTTTTATTGCACGATATTAACAATAAGAGCAGCTCACTACTCAAAATGGCAAATTTGGGAAATGTATGTATTTCAAATGATGATGTACTTTTGTACCCTATAAAGCTCCAGCACTTCACTCAAAGATAAGCACTGAGCAACTTCTTTGCAAATTGAACTGCGGCGGTGGGCGGGGAGATGAGGTAGGAGGCTGCTTGAGGTTATCAGCACATTTACAGGACAAAAGATGCTAAGAAAGGATTTAAGGTAGCCCGGATTTACGAGTTCTCTCGTAGGCTCTGGTAATTCTAGTGTTAAACTACTTATAGGTGCTTCATCAACATCAACATTTTGAACAGCAGAATAATTATGAAAACAGATGTTTTGAAATAAAAGTACCTATAATAAGAAGAGCCATTTGGAAATGTATCACTAAATAAGAACAATCTAAAAAAACATGGGTATTTTAAAATGAAACCTGCAATAAATAAATGTGAGGTAACTACATAATTGAATCAAAATAAAATGACACTGTATTTCATGATAGTTATAAAACTTCAATTGAATTATGCCTTTTTTCACAAACTATGGACATTAAATAACACCACTGCACTTGTGATTTATTTAATGTAATTTTTCATTTATTTATCCTGTAGTTCCTGTGGTTAAAAAAGGAAGCTGCCTGCTGTTAGTGAACCAACAAGAAAAAGTTAAAAGAAGGTGGCATACTATACTGCAATAAAGAAGTCTTTTTTTTTTTAATAGCATGAAGACAAAGTTTTGACAATCTTGTTAAGAAAATGGTACTGCTGCCACTTAAAACTGCACAGGCTCAGTTTGTTTACAAAGCTGATATACCCGACATGGGTCATGCATCAACAAAACTGAGCTTGACATTCCTGCCTTTAAGGGTATTTAATGATTTAAACAAACCTTACTTTTAAAACAATAGTGGACCTCTTTAAGAGTTTGTGTATACACAAGGGAAACCTGGTTTGTTCAGTATTATAGCTAACCTTAAAGGTACAGATATTTCAGGAAAAAACACTGTAATATTAAGGAAATTAATAAAGTAACATTACTGCACCTAGAGATGACCAAAATTCCTTTAAGATAAAGGACTTCATGTATAATACCATATGTAGAATTCATACTAAAACATAGTGTACAGACAAAACTAGAAATGTGCGTACGCACAAAAAAATTCAGATGCATAAAACAGTACATAACCAAAGTTCTAAGCACCTTCCCTTTATAAATCCCAATCAGCATTGGTTTTAACATTCATGCACGCAACTACAGCCCAATGCCGACTTCTCTCAGAATTACGCCTATTTGATTATGCAAATCAATATAAATAGCTCCTTCTGTTTAGTGTTTTGTTAAAAGACAATGGCAAAAACACATGTAAAAGAGAAGAATTTGAGAGAATTCAAAATGGAGGTCTTGCTCAGTGAAATGTAGGCAAGGAAAAAACGTACTATTCGGTGGCTTAAGCAAAGGCATAAGCAACTAAAGGAAATTGATGGGAGTGGTACAGCATGGCAGACACACCCAAAATTCAAATTCAGAAATACCAGAAATCTTTGCATCTCGTAATAAATTACACTCTACAACTGAACCAAAATACTACGACTTCTGTGACTTCTTCAAAATTAACACCAATATAACACAACTCTAATGGGAAATAAACAAATGACGTTTTCCCACTCAGCGTGAAAATCAATTAATTCATCTGGATAAGCATGGATTTTAAAAAATAAAGCAAACAAATGAAAGCAGCTTTTTACTTTCATACTAATTACACCTTGACTTGGTTTGCATATCAATAGGAATCTTTATTCAAAAAAAAAAAAGTAAACATACATGCTATTAAATGTCAGTGTTAAATGGTTAACTCTCAAAGATTCTAACAACATGTTGTCAGTAAAATTCAATGCAAAGGGAAGCTCAAAATTGCAATGCAAGAAATAGCAATAAAAAAAGTAGTTGAACATCCAAACTAAAGACAATGAAACCTGCATACCTAGCTGCACAATCATAAGCCAAAACATCAGTTTCTGCCAACAGATCACCATCAGTTTCATGGTCTCCTCCATCTGGACCCAGCTCAAAAAGCTAAGGAAGGCAACACATTCAGTTAATACATAGTTTTAAGAATGCTGCATTTTAAAAAGCATTATTTAAAAAAATACAGATTCATCCCATTAACATTCTGTCAAATTTCTGGCCAATATACAGTACTTTAATCAATACATGTGCAAAATGTATTCTTAGTAGCACATGAATAAGCAGTAAATTAATGGTACCTCACTCTGGTGGTAATATAGAACCAGTGTTTAATTAATTCCAGCCTCATTCACCATACTTGGAACTTGGTTTATTTCCTAAACGAGGTGCATTTAATTATTATTGAAAGTTATTTGTAAGTTCCAAAATTTAAGGCATCTTTACCTTTATCTTGGCAGTATACTCTCCTCTACCACCAAACAGGCCTAGACCTCCCAGAAGAATATCAACATCTGCACAAAATCGAATTGCTTCAACTGAATGAGCAGAGTATCCCCAACCACCTCCATGACCTGAAGAAAAACTAAAATGTAATAATGGAATAAATTCTCTTAAGATAATGAACCGTACCTTTTATGTTACTTACTTTCAAAGCGATTGACCACACCATAGTCTTCCTTTGAGTACACTTTCAAAACTGCCTGGGTTTCTTCTTCAGTGTTTGTAACTCCCATTTTGAGCTCCTGCATTGCTGCTAATGTGTCTAGACAACCTAAATGAGTACACAAGAGTTTAAAGAAATGATAAAAGTTTGAAAAATAGATGGTTTTCAGAAGACTAATTTACTTTTTTCTCTATTTCAGCAACAGGTCTCTTTTTCAAAATGACACAAATCAAAGACAACATACTGTATTCCATATACACTTGAACACAATTTGCATAAAAAATGGCATGCATAACAGGTGGCATATGGATAACACATAAATTGTATGCATAAATAGTATGGAAATTCCAAAAAAGTTCCACTTTACTGTTTCACAAGGCTTCTTTTTTGTGTGGGAGGGGTGGGTTGAGTGGTCAGTCATTAGTTACTAAGTTTGGGGAAAAGAAAAACAAAAAAAGTACGTTTGGCACCCCCTAACAAATGCAAAAGTTTCTCTAGGAAAGCAATGTATTGTGGAGGATGAAGTCTGGGCTGAAGCTGGTGTTGTAGAATGTTCCACCGACCAAAAAAGTATGCTAACACCACTCATGCAAAATCTATCTAGAAAATGTCATGAGATAATCTAGCCACAAAAGGTCATATGAAAATGTTACCTAACTGGTGACATAAACAGGTTTTAATAATATATCGACTCAGCTATGACTACAGCGTATGCACCTTAACACCACCAAGAAAGGAAAGGAAGGTGACAGCACAAGCTGGCTATACAAATGTGGACCACCAGTAGGAGTGATGGGTACCATGTTAGCAGCCGGCATGGACCAATGAGCGAAAGGAGGAGGCTGTCCACAGAGAACTGAAAGAGATGGAGAGTGGTGGCGAATTTGAACATTCGTAATGTTGTTTTTTGCCCTAGTGTGTGGATATAAACACAGGGAACTTCAGTTTCTGTATTACATCTTGCCTGAAGAAGGGGCCCAAGTTGCCTCGAAAGCTTGCATATTGTAATCTTTTTAGTTAGCCAATAAAAGGTGTCATTTTGCTTGGCTTTTCTCTACATTCATAATGGCTAACATGGTACAACACCCTAGTACTACAGTAAGTGCTGGGGATAAATTTATTAGGTTAGTGCAATGAAGTTACATTGACTTTGCGCTCTGACTCTGGCAAGTTAATATCTCTAAAACAATGGAATTTACTAAATTTCTGCTTGTGATAAATGGCCAGCCATTCATCCTGGCCAATACCCCCAGGCCACCAAATGGAGCCCTCCATGTAGCATGAAGGGGCCCCGAATTCCAGCAGGGCATCATGGACATTGGAGTGCTTATTCACAGCCTTGCTGGATACCATGGGGGCCGCCAGAGGATGCTGCAGGGAGGATCAAGGACTATTTGCCTTACACCCCGGACGTATGTCCAAGTCACATGGACAAGAGGAATGATGTGCTTCCGAGTTGAAGAAAAGGACTTTTTATCTGACCGGAAAGTGTTCCTAGTCACATGGACAGAGAGAGCGAAACACTTCCAGGTTGAGGACTATAAAGGACCATGGGAAATCCCAGACGGCAAGCTGAGCTGGGTGGAAGGGTGGCAACGTGTCTGGGAGTGGTGGAATGTATTATTGATTACTGTATTGTGGAGTTATTTAATGAGTATTGTGGAGAGGAGGATGCTTTGTGCACTGTTGATTATTAATATAGTCAATTATTGGACTTTTATCTAGTGTCTGACATACTGTCCGAGGGCTCAAGAGGACGATGGCGCCCTCTATCTGTCACACTGCTGTAAATTGCTGAAAATGAAATATCATTTAAACTTTCAGACATGTGGAATGCTCTGTAAAGCAGCCATATCTTTTTTACCTATGGCAATACCAGAATGAAAGTACATATGTTTCACTCCATAAAAGTTTGAATTAACCATTTTACACTGTTTCAAATATGCATGGATTTAACTTAAATCAAAATTATGGAGATTGTGGAAAGGGAGATCTACAACTTTCTACATCTGTGAACATGCACTAGTTGCATTATTAAGAAAAAAAACGAGTGCTGGTTAAAGTACATAAATACATAAGAGATAGTTGAAACAAGTAATGTAACTTTCTCAAACATGTTTAATCCAATTCAGGGTCACTGGAGTCAAAGCCTATCCTAGAAGCACAGGGTGGAAGGCAGAGAGATTAAATGTGTTTGAGATCGTTATGAATGAAACTCTTTACTAACCAATTAGTAACATATATTTACATATAGATTCATCACTGTGTACCTAAAATATGAAGAGCTCCATGAGATCTTGTTGTCATAGCCTGTGACCCTGCTGGAAGAGCAAGTTCTGGACTTAGAATGCAGCAGCGTGTCTGAAGGTCAGAAGCACATGGACTTCTTGCATCTGCGATAACTGAATTGTAGCACCAAAACTCTCGTGACGCTGGTAGGAATCTTATAATAAAAAAAAAAAAAATAAAAAAAATGGTATTGCAAAGACAGTCTCATTCTTAAAGCTATGAGCTTGGATTATAATTATAGTTACATGTCAAAATGATTAGTGCTTAGTCTATTTTACCTGCTAATATAAAAGTAGCTTTACATTAATCCATTTACAAAAGTAAAACAATAACTTGAAGAAAGAAATGCCATTGTTATTTCTTCAAGAATAATAATTGAAATTCAGATGAAAAGAAAAACTTTGGAGTTTTATGTGCTTGTTCACATCTGAAAAAACGCCACACCCCTAGACCAGTCACAGGACAAAGATAAAAATGCACTAAAATTTAATATTAAGCAAGATTTCGTCAATCAAAAAACACAGTGGAACAGAGAGAATGTGGACTTTAAATAACATCTCAAACATTACACTTTTTCACTGCAAAGTAATCATTCTTAAATGTATTTTTCTGTTACATTATTTATGTATTTGTCTTGTAAAACAGAATTAGAGAACAGAAAATGTAACTGGTTTATAAAGTAGTTACTTCTGCAATCAACCAAGTGATGTTTTGGCTTGCGTTGAACACCAGTGGACTGAATCAATGTTTATAACATTTATTAAAGTAAAAATATCCTTAAAATGTTCTGTAATACCGATTACGCTCTGTGAAACTGAACAGTTGCCACTGATTTTTAGTAAATCACACCTCTATCCTATACACGGTATGTAGCATTAAAGTGAGAACTTGCTGAAATGAGAACACCCATTTCTCAGTATTAAATAGAATTAATAATCAATGACAAGAATTAGGACTTTTTTTTTAACCCAGCCACAGGGGATGCACAAACCAGTGTGTTCCTTTGTGCCTGTCCCAAGCCTGGATAAATGGAGAGGGTTACATCAGGAAGGGCATATGGTGTAAAATTTTGCCAAATCAATATGCGGACAACAATACAGATTCCCATACCGGATAGGTCATGCCCGGGTTAACAACAACCACCACCAGTAATGTTAGCCAACATGGTGCTGGTGGAAACTGGGCTACTATTGGCTGAAGAAGGAGAAGAAGAGGGGGGAGATGTGTATGGAGGTAAGAGGAGAGGAGGATGATAAGAGAGTAACTGAGGGTAGGAACTTTGAATGCTGGCAGTTTGACTGGTAAGGGGAGAGAGTTAGCCGATGTGATGGAGAGAATGAAGGCAGGTATATTGTGCATGCAAGACACTAAATGGAAGGGGAGTAAGGGCAAGTGGATGGGAGGTGGTTTCAATTTGTTCTATCTAGGAGTGGATGGGAGGAGAAATGGGGTTGGGGTTATACTGAAGGTACAGTAAGTCAAGAGTGTTTTGGAGGTGAAAAGGGTGTCAGACACAGTGATGATTATGAAGCTGGAAATTGAAGGTGTGATGATGAATGTTGTTCATGCATATGCCCTGAACATTTCTGTGTGCGATGAATGAGATTTCTGTAGGATGAAGCTGGACATCAAGAAGATGGAGAGAGAGGGTATAGCCAAGGATCAAATGGTGAAAGTTGAAAAAGGCAAGGTTGAGTTCAGAGAAGAGGTAAGGGTGGCAGTAAAGAGTTGCCAGAAAGCTGAGCAACTACAGCAGAAGAAGTAAGTGTGAAGGCAAGAAGGGTGCTTGGCATGATATCAGGACAGAGGAAGGAGGGAAAGGAAACCTGGTGGTGGAATGACAAAGTATAGGAGAGTACACAGAGGAAGAGGTTGGCGAAGAAAAAGTGGGATAGTCAGAGAGATGCAAAAAGTAGACAAGAGTACAAGGAGATAAGGTGCATGGTGAAGAGAGAGGTGGCAAAGCCTAAAGAAAAGGCGTATGATCAGATGCACGAGACAGTGGACACAAAGGAGGGAGAAAAGGACCTGTACCAATTGGCTAGACAAAGGGACCGAGCTGGGAAAGATGTGCAGCGGATTAGTGTGATAAAGAATAAAGACGGAAATGTACTCACAAGGGAGGAGGGTGTGTTGAGCAGATGGAAAGAGTACTTTGAGGGACTGATGAATGAAGAGAGAGAGAGAGAGAGGTGGTGATAGTGAATAAGGACAGCTATGAAAAGGATTAAGAATGGAAAGGCCATTGGTCCAGATGCCATACTCGTGGAAGCATGGAGGTGTTTAGGAGAAAAGGTAGTTATGTGAAAGAGTAGTGGAAGCTAGTTTAAGAAGGGAGGTGACGATTAGTGAGCAGCAGTACGGTTTCATGCCAAGAACGAGCACAACAGATGTAATGTTTGCTCTGAGGGTGTTGATGGAGAAGTATAGAGAAGGCCAGAAGGGGTTTCATTGCGTCTTTCTGGACTTGGAAAAATAATATGACAGGGTGTCTCGAGAGGAGTTTTGGTATTGCATGAGTAAGTCAAGAGTGGCGGAGAAATATGTAAGAGTGGTACAGGATAAGTACAAGGGAAGTGTGACAGTGGTGAGGTCTGCGGTAGGAGTGATGGATACATTCAACGTGGGTGTGGGATTACATCAGGGATTGGCTAGGAGCCCTTTCTTATTTGCAATGGTGACAGACAGGTTGACATACGAGATCAGACAGTCCCTGTGGACTATGATGTTTGCTGATGACATTGTGATTTGTAGCGAGAGTAGGCAGCAGGTTGAGGAGACCCTGGAGAGATGGAGATATTCGTTAAGAGAGGAGAGGAATTAAGGTCATTAGGACCAAGACAACATACATGTGTGAATGAGAGGGAGGTCAGTAGAATGGTGTGGATGCAGGGAGTAGAGCTCTGGCGAAGGTGGATGAGTTTAAATACTTCAACAATACAGAGTAACGGGAATTGTGGAAGAGAGGTGAAAAAGAGTGCAGGCAGGGTGGTATGGGTGGAGAAGAGTGTCAGGAATAATTTGTAAGAGACGAGTATCAGTTAGAGTGAAAGGAAATGTCTACAGGACGGTAGTGAGACCCACTAAGTTATATGGGTTGAAAACTGTGGCACTGACCAAAAAACAGGAGACAGAGCTAGAGGTGGCAGAGTTAAAGATGCTAATATTTGCATTAGGTGTGATGAGAATGAATAGGAACCAGTACATTAGAGGGTCAGCGCAGGTTTGATGGTTTGGAGACAAAGTAGAGAGGCAAGATTGCATTGGTTTGGACATGTGCAGAGAAGAGATGTTGGGTAAATTGGGAAAAGGATTCTATGGATAGAGCTGCCACGCAAAAGGAAAAGAGAAAGGCCTAAGAGAAGGTTTATGGATGTAGTGAAAGGGGGCATGCAGGTGATGGGGGCAACAGAGCAAGATGCAGAGTACAAGAAGGTATGGAAAAAGATGATCCACTGTGGCAACCCCTAACAGGAGCAGCCAAAAGAGAAAGATTTAGTACTTTTTCGCAAAAACGAGTGAAAAACATGTATTGGCAATTTACTGGACCTTATGCATCAATGCAAAAGGCAGCACTAGACTAGGTTATTTAATATAAAAAATATAACTTTCTCAAACCCACATAATGTAGTTCAGGATCACAGGAGGCTGGATGTGAAAAGTTATCAGTCCATTGCAGAACCAACTCAGTTGCAGTTAAGTTAATCAGCATGTTTTTTGGGAGGTGGGAAAACACACACATGCACACATAGATATGGGGAGAATAAGCAAACTCCAAACAGATAAAGATTGGGCATGAAACTGAAACCCAGAAAGCAAGATCCATGACTTGTGGTGCTAGTCCCCGCTACCTGCAGTAGAAAAAAATTATGCTTACCAGAAATAAGTTGCACTTTACATTTGTTTTTTAATTTAAGGTTTTGGTGGCTCTAAGCCCATCTCAGTAACGTCAAAAGCAAAATGGGAACTATACTTCTAAAGGACACACTCACCCATATCAGGCAAATTTACAGTTTCCAATTAATCCAGCATACACGTTTTCCCAAATAACATTGAAGCTACAAACTGCTTATTATTACTTGTAACTTTGCTGGAGCTAGCATTACTTCAGTTTACTGAATGGCATCTTGGGTGCATAAAACATAGAATGAATTAAGATTATTTAACATTTGAGAAAATTTGTAATATTTGAAATAGTACAGCCAAAGATATTGTAGTGCTTATTGCGCACACCTATCAGGAACACATTTCTGCAACCAATGATAGTATTACTCTGTTCACTACAAAAAAGCTCTAAAACAAGTTCAATTTCTTCTTAAATTTTGCTGAGACTTTATTTCACTTTCAATAAGCCTACCTCCAAATTACATCATAGACTGGATCCAGACAGACGCCAAATCCTTGCAAATCCTCCTGCTCAGAATCATTGAACGTTCTGCAGCTTCCATCCATCTTATTTATTAACAGACACCTAAAGGGAGGTGGTTCTGATAATGATGCAGGCACTAAACCTGAAAATAAAAAAATAAAAAAAACTGATACATTGACAGAATCTGCCATTTGTTTTGCCCTCTTTTTAATCTCATGTTTTGTATTTCCAGTTAACCTATAGAATATTTATTTAATCATCTTCCTATATATAGTATATTTATTTTGTCATCTACCTACTGTAGACCTCTACAAAATATTCATTATAAAGTCACATTAAGAAATGTAACAAACAAGAGTACATTACTATTGGTCAACAATGGCAAATGTATCCATTTAAAATCAAATCAACATCACAATAAAGCGTGCAGAAAGCGAGGGTGTCGGTTTCATTTCAGTTTCAATGACTGCATGAATCCCGCGATTTACAGACGTCACCAAATGCTGAGTATCTTCTCTGGTGATGAATGTAGCTATCTTCAGCTCCTGCTTGTTTTGAAAGCTTGTCCCTTTAAGTTTTCTCTTCAGCATATGCAAGACTTGCTCAGTTGGCTTTAAATAGGGTTACCTGCCTTGGCCATTCAAGAATTTCCAGTTTTTTAAGCTTTGAAAAAAATCCGTGTTGCCTTCGTGGTATGTTGGGGATCATTATCTTGTTGTAGGGTAAAGTGCTGTCCAGTGAGTTTGGGGGCATTTACAGGAATTTCAGCAGATGTTTTAATACATCTCATAATTCATTGGGCCACTGCCAATAGCATTTGCATCATCAATGAATTCAAGTGGAGCAGTACCTGTGGCAGCTATACATGTCCAAGCGCCCACCACCACATTTAATAGATGAGGTGGTGTGGCATGCTATGCATCTTGGCAATTTCCTTTTCGTCTCCACACTTGTCTTATCTGCCCATAAGACATTTTTCCACAAATCTTCAGGCTCTTTAAAGAACTTTATCACAAACTGGTCATCATGTTTTTGTGGCTAACTAATGGTTTATAACTTGCAGTGTAGCCTCTCTATTTTTGTTCATGAAGACTAATGTGGATAGTAGTCTCTGACACATACACATCTGCCTCCTGAAGACTATTTCTGATCTGCTGGATAGGTGTTTGGGAGTTTCCTTTAACAAAGTGAGGATTCTTCTATCACCAGCAGTGGAGGTCTTCCTTGGCTTATCAGTAACTTTGTGATTAATGGGATCACTAGTGCATTCTTTCTTCTTAATGATACTCCATACAGTTGTTTAAGGTAATCCTAAGGTTTTACAGATGTTTCTAATGGTTTTAGTTTTGTTTTTCAGCCTCATACTGGCTTCTTTAACTTTCACTGGCACAGCTCTTTTCCTCATGTTGAGGAACAGCAACTACAGAATCCAAAGGTAGTCAGTACGTAGAAGCAAGTCTAGGTATCTTATGCCTGCACCAATAAAGTAATGAAACACACCTAAGTAATAACAAACACATGTGATGCCAATTGTCCCAAACATTACGGCACCCTAAAATGGGGAGGGTGGGGTTTGCATTTAGAAAAAGTGTTATAATTTCTACGTGGTCTGACCGAAATGCATGCAAATACTGTTAAATAAAATTCTGCAATGTGCACTTTAATCACATCTGAATATTTTTATTTGTAATTTTAAACTGTGAGCGGAATAGTAAATCAAGGAAAAATCTGTCATTGTCTCAAACATTATGGAGGGCACTGTATTTAGTTAGCAGCCTAAAAAAATCCTTATTGGTTGGTTCCTGCTGATGAGTAGGAAATAGCATGTACGCTATTGTCAGTTCACAATGTGTAACCTAATACTGTAGAACATAGCTTCTTAAACTATGAGTCACAGGTTGCTGCCTTTAGGATTACTCATGGTCATGACACACTGTTGAACTAGATGGGAAAGGGTTACATATGATTTGTGAAGGATCTCGTCAAGGGTTACCGTGGGATGTCTAAGAAATTGATATGGCTCTGCTATGACTGTTGGGAACGATTGTACTGGGGGACCCACTATAAGTGTTGGCAGCAATTTTTCTTGGTAAATGATACCACTAGAATACCAAACATCAAACAAAATGAAATGATGCCATCAAAGCAGTGTTAAAGGAATAAAAGGCAAAAAACATTCAAAGCAGATGAGATGATCTGTAATAAAACTGTGTTAATTGCAATTGAATAACAAGTTAGAAAAATGTATACAGTACCTTCAGGTACATTCTGCGACTAAGTTATCTAATAAGAAAGTTGGAGCATTTCACATTTTTTATTTACTTCATCCAAGTCAGTTGTCACAGTTTTAAATATTTCTGTTATTATGAGCCAAGGAGACCCGGGTTCGCTTCCCGGGTCCTCCCTGCGTGGAGTTTGCATGTTCTCCCCGTGTTGCGTGGGTTTCCTCCGGGCGCTCCGGTTTCCTCCCACAATCCAAAGACATGCAGGTTAGGTGGATTGCCGATTCTAAATTGGCCCTAGTGTGTGTTTGTGTGTGTCCTGCGGTGGGTTGGCACCCTGCCCAGGATTGGTTCCTGCCTTGTGCCCTGTGTTGGCTGGGATTGGCTTCAGCAGACCCCCGTGACCCTGTATTCGGATTCAGCAGGTTAGACAATGGATGGATGGATGGAATTACATGTGTTAATGGACTGTATTAACCTCCGTAGCATTACATTTTTTCCTGAAAAACATAAAAAGCATTGCACTGTTTGCTTGAAAAACTACATATTTGTTAAAATTGATCTTACTTCTGTAAAATGTGCAAAACACTAAAAATACAGAAGTCAGAAGTGTAGAAAGTATAATGATGATACAAATAACACTGAATAATAATAATAATATAAATAATAATACCGTATATATTGTCAAAATGTGTAGTTTGTGTGGTATATTTTAAATCACGGTGAAATGCACAATCCAACATCACAGTTGAGATAGTATAGTACCATGATTCCTTGCAGATTCTCTTTTCAGAAAGTTTTTGAACAGCAAACTACACATGTGCGAATGACATGAGCGTAACACCCAGGCCTGTCGCTAACCCAAGAAATGCCTATAACGTTCCCGAGCAACGTTCAGCACTAACGTTCTTGCCACTTTTAAAGTCATAGTAATCCTCGTATCTAATGCTTACGCAGATGTGTCTATACAGTTGCCCGCGTGAGGCTTGGGACTAACGCTTTCAGCACAGTTTTTACAGAATGAGTGACACTCTGGTCTAACGCTAAGGGGGGTACATACTTGCTTTTGAACAGTTTCCAAATTTGACTGTGGGGTCTCAAAAGCTTTTATAGAAAGCAGTTTTCACTTCAAATGATGTATAAATGACATTGATTGATGTGTGTTAGTGGTGGAGGGTCTGTAACTTCAATTTTGAGTAGCACTCAAAAATTAGCAAATTAAAAAGTAACTATTAATAGAAACAGATTAATACCAGCATAAAATCATTATCACTATTACCATACAAAAGTAGGAAATCAACTAAAATAAGTTCCTCATCTAGCTTTAAAAACAGTGGCATGTAAAAGTTTGTTACTGTGAATAATTAAATGACACTTTTTTTCAGCATTTTATGAAATATTAATATATTGTTTTTGTTTTGTACAGTGAAAAAAGGAAAGTAGCACCATACACCATGTACAAATTCTGACTCCTCAAAACTTGTCCCAACAATCAGCAGTTGTCTAGCACTCTGAAAATAATTGATGCTCACAAAGCAGTAGAAGGTTACAAGAAGATAGCAAAGCGTTTTCAGGTAGCTGTTTCCTCCGTTCATAATGTTGTTAAAAAATGGCAGTTAACAGGAAAGATGGAGGTCAAGTTGAGGTCTAGAAAACCAAGAAAACTTGAAAACTGAAACAGTTGCTCACTGGATTACTAAAAGGGCAAATAAAAACTCCCATTTGACTGCAAAAGACTTTTAGGAAGATTTAACAGATTTTGGAGAGGTGATGCACTGTTCCACTATGAAGCAACACCAGAACAAATATGACATTCACGGTACAGACAGCAGAAGAAACCCTTTCCTATATCCTAGCCATAAAATTCTGCACCTGAAGTTTGCAAATGAATATCTAAACAAGCATGCAGACAAAGTCAAAATGGAACTTTCTGGCCACAATGCACAAAGGTATGTTTGGAGTAAAAAGGGTACAAAAATTCCAGGAAAAGAAAACCTCTCTAACTATTGAGCATTGGGGTGGATCGATGATGCTTTGAGATTGTGTTGCAGCCAGTGGCACTGGGAACATATCATTCGAAGAGGGAAAATAGATTCAAATAAATGCCAGTAAATTCTGGAAGCAAACATCACACCATCTGTAAGAAAAGACAGATTCACTACAACAAGATGATATAAAACACACCTCAAAATCTACAATGGAATACCACAAGAGGTATAAGCTGACGGTTTTGCCATGGCTTTCATAGTTCTCCAACCAAAAACATCAATGAAAATCAGTAGATAGCTCACAAAAGAGTACTGCATGCAAGAGAACCCAAGAATCTTGCAGAATTAGAAGCCTTCTGTGAAGACGAATAGGTAAAAATACCAAAAGTAACAACTGAAAGACTCTTAGCTGGCTCCAAAAAGCATTTACAAGCTGTGATACTTAAAGGGGGTGTTAGTAAGTACTGACCATGTTGGGTGCCCAAACTTTTGCTTTAGGCCCTTTTCATTTTTTGATGTTTTGTACCTGTGAATGATGGAAAGAAAAATGTAATCTTGCTAAAAATATTAAAGAAATGTGTCATCTTTAACTTGATGCCTTTTGGTGATCAATTCATTTTCTGTTCACTTACCTAGTTACAGTAACACACATTTTAAGCAAAGGTGCCCAAACTTTTGCATGCCACTGTATTAGTTAAAAAAGTAATTAATTAAAAAGGAACTGTTTTATTAAATAATGGAAGTGTGAAAGGTAAAAACCATCTTGTAAGATTTTAATTACCATCTGAAGATACCTGAAAGGAAAAGCCCCTCTTCAGGTGTGGATAAACTGTAACTCTGGGTGAGTGTGTTGCATGTACTACTGGCAATTAAAATGGTAGAGTACAAACTATAATACTGCCCTATCCTTGACATCAGCAGCCACTGCATTCCTTGTCGCATGCCCATTGGCTCAGACCTTTTGGGTGCTTATCAACTACAGTTCCATTTCTAAACTCATCCTATGTTTATATCAGTTAGGCAGCTGTATTTTTCCAATGTGTTACTTAGTTTAAACAACATCTAGCTGCAAACTGATAATGCTGACTAATTACAATAATAATCCATAGATAATATTAGTTCAATCAATTCAGTCTTAGATATGTTTACATAATTGCTTTTCACACCAAATTTTTCTAGAAAAGTGACTTTTTTGGTACTAGTACGGTTAACTTATCTAAAGCCACATGAATGGAGCTGCATTGTGAGCTGCTTAGGTGCACAAACTCATCTCAGTGAATGTTTCACTTGCATCATTGGGAATCCAAGTGGTTGTCAAAGAGAGTGAAATATATAAAATATACAAGTTCAAGCAACTGCTCTCAAGGTAAAATTGAAACAGTAAACCAAATCGTGCTTGAAGTTGTGCATAACGTTACTTCGATTTAAGACAGATCATTTTGCAAATTCACAGATGGTTTTCAATGGGAAATTCTAAGCTTTCAACACTATGTACAGCACAATCTGTTTGAGACATCGCAATGAACAGTCCAGACAAATTTCCTTAAAGAAAAAGAATGCTATATTTCAAAAAAACTGGTCCATTTAGAGCCGAATTGTTTCATGTGGACATATAGACAGACTGACAACGATATTGCAATAGGTGTTTTATTTTTATACAGTGGTGTGAAAAACTATTTGCCCCATTCCTGATTTCTTATTCTTTTGCATGTTTGTCACACAAAATGTTTCTGATCATCAAACACATTTAACCATTAGTCAAATATAACACAAGTAAACACAAAATGCAGTTTTTAAATGATGGTTTTATTATTTAGGAGAAAAAATCCAAACCTACATGGCCCTGTGTGAAAAAGTAATTGCCCCTGAACCTAATAACTGGTTGGGCCACCCTTAGCAGCAATAACTGCAATCAAGCATTTGCGATAACTTGCAATGAGTCTTTACAGCTCTGGAGGAATTTTGGCCTACTCATCTTTGCAGAATTGTTGTAATTCAGCTTTATTTGAGGGTTTTCTAGCATGAACCACCTTTTTAAGGTCATGCCATAGCATCTCAATTGGATTCTGGTCAGGACTTTGACTAGGCCACTCCAAAGTCTTCATTTTTTTCTTCAGCCATTCAGAGGTGGATTTGCTGGTGTGTTTTGGGTCATTGTCCTGTTGCAGCACCCAAGATCGCTTCAGCTTGAGTTGACGAACAGATGGCCGGACATTCTCCTTCAGGATTTTTTGGTAGACAGTAGAATTCATGGTTCCATCTATCACAGCAAGCCTTCCAGGTCCTTAAGCAGCAAAACAACCCCAGACCATCACACTACCACCACCATATTTTACTGTTGGTATGATGTTCTTTTTCTGAAATGCTGTGTTCCTTTTACGCCAGATGTAACGGACATTTGCCTTCCAAAAGTTCAACTTTTGTCTCATCAGTCCACAAGGTATTTTCCCAAAAGTCTTGGCAATCATTGAGATGTTTCTTAGCAAAACTGAGACTAGCCCTAATGTTCTTTTTGCTTAACAGTGGTTTGTGTCTTGGCGTTTTTGCCCAGTCTCTTTCTTATGGTGGAGTCGTGAACACTGACCTTAATTGAGGCAAGTGAGGCCTGCAGTTCTTTAGACGTTGTCCTGGGGTCTTTGTGACCTCTCGGATGAGTCGCCTCTGCGCCTTGGGGTAATTTTGGTCGGCCGGCCACTCCTGGGAAGGTTCACCACTGTTCCATGTTTTTGCCATTTGTGGATAATGGCTCTCACTGTGGTTCGCTGGAGTCCCAAAGCTTTAGAAATGGCTTTATAACCTTTACCAGACTGATAGATCTCAAGTACTTCTGTTCTCATTTGTTCCTGAATTTTTTTGGATCTTGGCATGATGTCTAGCTTTTGAGGTGCTTTTGGTCTACTTCTCTGTCTCAGGCAGCTAGTATTTCAGTGATTTCTTGATTGAAACAGGTGTGGCAGTAATCAGGCCTGGGGGTGGCTACGGAAATTGAACTCAGGTGTGATACACCACAGTTAGGTTATTTTTTAACAAGGGGGCAATTACTTTTTCACACAGGGCCATGTAGGTTTGGATTTTTTTTCTCCCATAAAACCATCATTTAAAACCGCATTTTGTGTTTACTTTTGTTATATTTGACTAATGGTTAAATGTGTTTGATGATCAGAAACATTTTGTGTGACAAACATGCAAAAGAATAAGAAATCAGGAAGGGGGCAAATAGTTTTTCACACCACTGTGTATGAATCCAACTAAAAAGGACAAATAACTACAGCACATAATAATTTGAGTATTTTTCAGTTCCTTTTTGTATAACTAAGTTTTACATGTGATTCCACTGTTGATTCCATTGTTGAAATTTGCTCCATTTAAACACTAGACCTGGATTTATTTTTTTTAATTATGTCTTGATTTTTTTATATGACAGTAATATACTTTTAAAAAGTATTATGTTTTTGTTGCCTATGAAATATTTCAAGAATTATATTGTGGTACAACATGCCCTTCTTGGAATGGTACCGATCTGAAGATTAACAGTAAAATTCGACTATATGAACAATTCTTTGTTTCTGATTTCATATTAATCATTGTGCATGTAATTTCCACCACTACCAGTCTCATCTAAGAGTTCTACAGAACAGTTATAAACATGTCTTCCCTAGATGGATATGTACATTGTATGGGCTAATAAAACAGTGAACTCTTCAAATTTTTTAAAACACTTGCAGTTTTCAAATATCATTTGCACATTCAGCAGAGAGAGTAGTTATATTTCAGAGGATTACCAAGCATTTCACATCATCAATTGGTTCAGAACTGTAATGCACCCATAAACTTGTACCAGATATCAACACTTTTGTTGATCTCCGCTAACCTTTTTTTTTTGCAGTCTTTTCCTTGACATAGGTTCATGGTTGTCATCAATAGTTTGTGTTTTGTAATGATCCAATCATATGCAAAGGCAATATATATTATTTAGTACCTGTTAAAAGGGGTCATTCATGGCAGGATAATCAAAATTGTCTTAGTGCTGGTACTTGCAAATTGGAACTCATTACTTCTTCACAATTTTGTTTTTAAAATCTAAGAAACGTAATAGATTTACCAATGATATGCTTGCTGGCAAAAACTTCAGATGTTGCAAGAACATGAGAATTTATAAGTGCCTCATCAATTCTTAGGAAAGTCTGATCTCCACTGGCACCAATCCATGTGGCCTTGCGTCCATATTTTGCTCCAATATTTGGCATAGGGGATGGTTTTGCATTCCAGTATGGCATGTCTAAAATTGGTCTTCCAAGCTGCCCTTTCTGCAAAGTCACCAAACAATAAAAAAACATTTTTTTTTTAATTTATGAACTTATATGTAAAACTATATTGGCTAGCAGAATGGTAGCTATACATTTTCCATTTCTCCTCAATTAAATCTACTTAGTTCTAAACAGTTTCTGCATTGGAGGTTACTAGTTCACATTTGAATTATACTGTATGTACTACATCTCTTTTTTTCCCCTTTATATGACCAGAATAATACAAAGACTTAAAGTTGTCATAAGAAAAGACTGTTGTTTCATGGCTTCTTTGAAAATCTAAACCTTCTTTCTTTTAATTAAGGCCTAAAGCAGTTACATTACCAATTATATTCTGAATGAATTATACAGCTAGAGAAATTTGTTGATATACCTTATCAATCCTATTATCTAGAGGTTGACTAATCAATGTCACGGTTTATTATGATAAGATATCTACAACTTTAATGCTATTAATGCCAGAAGGAATAATGTCAGAAACATTTTGTTTTAGATTTATCAGCTAAATTATTGGTTCAAATAACACCTGATTGATGTTTATAGTTATTTATAAGGAGGAGTATTTCAAGTGTTTAATGCATTTAGTTAATGCAGACTTGAAAATATGTTGTATACATTTTTGCAATTGTAAAACGTGATTCTATATTATTAGAAGGAAAAACACACATTTGCATGTGACTGGCTGATGTTAAAAGGTAAAAATATGTTATAAAAGTAAAAAGAAATGTATGTTTCTACTTACAGAAAAGCTCCCAAATGTGAAAACCTGACCATCCATTAGAAGAACTGCAGTATGATTGCTTCCTGCTGTAACATGAATGCTTGGTCCAGGTAAGGACTGGACAAGGGTGGGGGAGCCCCTATAAGAAATTTTAGAAATCTCAAACAAAAACTTGCTGCTTGACTAATTTGATAGAAAAAATAAATACATTAAAATTATACACTATACACACACATATATATAAATATGTACATATACATACACATATACATATATATATATACATACATACATACATACATATATACATACATACACACATATACATACATATACATACACACATACACACACACACACATATATGTATATATATACATACACACACATACAGTGGAACCTCTAGATACGATCACCTCTGTATACGAGAAATTCAAGATCGCGTAACGAGCCAGGCTGTGGTTATGCGTGACGCGTTTCCCAATCCGCCTTGACTCTGGGATTCACCCAAGCGGACGCTGCCAGCCCGTCAGCTCACTCAGTGTTCCTTGCTCTCCCGTAGCGTGAGAATCTACGCATTTGTGCGTTTGTGATTTCATTGTTTCGCTGTAGCAGTTCGCTGTATAAGCGTATCCAAAAATATCGCGGACATGCAGATGGAGAATAGTAGACGATTGCCCTAAAGAGGAGAGAGAGAGAGAGAGAGAGAGAGAGAGAGGAGGGAGAGGCGCGCACGCGAGCGAGCGAGTGACATAAGGAGAGAGAGAGAGACGCGCACGCAAGCGAGAGAGATAAGGAGAGAGAGAGAGAGAGAGAGAGAGAGAGAAGAACCATCGGCTCAGTTATGCTCACATGACGCTCAGCAGACAAAGTGTATCCATACTACTTGTATTGCAAGACATCGCTCGTTTTATCAAGTCAAAATTAATTAAAAAATTTAGCTCGTCTTACAAAACACTCGTAAACCAAGTTACTTGCAAACCGAGGTTCCACTTGTATATATTATTTATCAGTGTTATTTGTTAGGAAAATTGATTTTTATGTTGATATTTTTGGGGGTGCGGAACGGATTAACTGGATTTACATTATTTTGAATGGGGAAGTTTGTTCTAGATACGAGAAATTCGCTATACAAGCTCAGTGCTGCAACGAATTTAACTCGTATCTCGAGGTTCCACTGTGTATGTATATATATGTACACACACACACACACACACACACACACACACACACACACACACACACACACACACACACATATATACATACATACATACATAAATACACACACACACAAACACATATATATACATACACAAATACATACAGGGAGATAGGCACACAGAAATATATAGAGACAAACGTATAGATTGGTGGGTACCTGGAATTTACATCACCATGTCCTAGTTGCCCATGTTGACCATAGCCAAAAGTGTATACATCTCCATTTTCCATCAGTACCACTGTAATACATGGGAGTTGGAAATTTTATACCTATTGAAGTAATGTATCTTAAATTGGAAAATTATACCATAATATTAACATTATGTGCAAAAGATATATATATACAAATTACATAAAAGATACAAAAGAACATGATGACTTCTCAATTAAGCTATACTTGATATTACAAAAACGGTTTCTTTTACCACTCTCTTTCCTAGACCTCTCTTATACTAAAGATTGTAATACATGTAAGTTGAATATCTCCAAAAGATGGAAAAGAAATAAATCATAGAAACTAAACAAAAATATTTAATAAGCTGAAATTATACAGTCAGATAAGTGTCCACTTAAACAAAAAAAAAAAAACACTCAATAAAAAATATCTAAATAGACTGTGTGTAACCAACTGAAATAAATATTGCCTAATGAGTTAACTAACCATTTAATTTATAGCGATTGATTTCAGGATAAGATCAGTAAAGGACCCAAAATAAAAATCTACTTGGTACTACCTGTCAATGCTTAATCATCAGAGTTTTCAAAAAGTAAAAGATCAGTGATGGGTATTAAATTAAATTATTCAACAGCCAGATGAAAACGATAAAAAATGGTTTAGAAGCATTATACAGCTCTATCATGACTGTGCCTAGATGAGGCATTCCTCAAAACCATGATAAAAAAGGTAAGTCTTCTACCAGAAAATGTTACCAATGCACCACAGACAAATATTTGGCTGCTAAGACAAAGGCTGGAGAAAGTTAGCATACATGAAAGCAGGAAATACAGTAGGGTGAAAAGAAGAATTGTATTATTTAAGACAGCTTACCAACACTCTCATTTTTAGTACTCATTTATAGCATTCAGTAGATTCTAACAAAATATGACAGAAGTTTTGGGGGAAGGCACATAAATGCAGCAAAGTAAGATTTGCAAAATATATTTAGTCCAAAATTCAAAGTACTACAAAATTATGCTCTCTACTGCACTGCTTGGCAACTAATTATGAGCATCTACTGTTCTCTGTGCAAAGAAATACTTTAAAGCTTAGTGTGAAATTTATCCTTAAATACCATCCACCCGTGACCCTGTGCTTTTAATGATGAGCTCATTTTAACTGAACAGCTGGCATTAACCAACTCTCTCCCCAATTTTAAACACTTCAATCATGCTTATCTCTTTATATTTGTTTACTAATTCTGATTAGGTTCACCACTTTTAATCTCTCCTCACACTTAATATACCCCCATAGATGCCAAATTACTTTAGTCATTCTGTCCTCGACCCATATTTTTTGTTAACATGAGAAACAAAACTGCTCTCAACACTCTTTAAGAACATTGTTAGAGGCAAATATTTCAGACAAAAATAAAATAAAAATATATAAATGAATCCTGATATGTCACAATAAATAAATAATAACAAAATGACATTTAAACATACAATTAAAAGTGCCACAAAACATCTATTTATACATACTATTTTGTTACATTTGTCACATTTCCCAATACATGTATCTATGTGAATATTTATTTTACACATGGTACTTTGTCAGTTGCTCAGTTTAATTCTTTAAAGTACATTACACGTTAAACCTAGCAAAATATTAGACAAAATAATTTAATGCAAAATAATTTCAAATACATAGAGCTACCAATGCAGAGTCCAAGACTTAACAACCAAGGTCTGAGTCTTAGAAAAGACAACAGGCATCTTGTAAAGCCGAGAATGACTACAACATCATTTTATATCATCATATAAAGCAGGATTTAATTTTTGTGTAAAAGGTTTTTTAGGATTGTTCACCTTGCCTGTAGTAAAATTTAAATAATGCAATCTTAAATCATCTGAATCATCTGCAGGGTTGATGTAACCTTAAATATAGTCAACTAAACACTCTTTGGCCAAATTTCATCCACTAGGGGCACACAAATCTCCTAATTAAACTCAGGGTTTCAGCAGCAGCTCATTACAATTTTATAACTTCATTAATTTGTCTCTTCCAATTACCTTAGGTTTTAGTGTTAACTTCCAAAGGTCTTTAAATGAAAATGAGGTTAAGTAAGGACGCTTACTCTACTTTTCAAACGTAGCTCAATATAAAACCGTTAACAGCTTAATTCACCTCACAGGAGAGAAGAAGACTCTAAACTTATATGTTCAGTTTCTAAATCACCAGGTCCAATAAAAAGTTGTGGACAGTAATAGTCTATCTAAGCAGCACCAGAAGCAAGATAGACAGAATCCCTGTGATTATGGTGGTCGAGTTAACTGAAGTAAAAACTCACATACAGAAATGGGCTCGTATTGGGCCACCACACGATGAAGACAAATACAGAAATAAGATACACAAACAAATGTTTTATACAGCACAATGCCCACCTAAATGAATGTATAGCCCTGTTTTCCCAGGCTATGAGAGAACCACAAATAATATGCAATGCATACAAAATCAATACATTACCACATTAAAAGAAAATGAAAAAAAAAAAACGAAGCTGCACTTTGGGATGCAACATTTCAATATCTATAACATGGCATGTCTCCTTTTCTTCTTAATGTCAATTTTGTGTTGGCTTGTATTATTTTGGTAATAGATAGTGGCCGACTGAAACATATAGCCTTATTATGTTTTCCACTCAAAGCAGTGTAAGTACAAGAACCAGCTCTAATGCCAACTAAGTTACCAGTGCAGGGTTCGAAAAATTTTGTTAATATTAACAAATGCAAGCGGATAATAATAGACACATTTTATTCAGTTTTTCACAAAGATTTTTTTTTTTTAACAATGACCAGAAACATATGGAAAGAAATAATGACTCTGTCCCTAATATAACTGCTCTAGCTATAAAAACCTGGACACAAATAGAAGAACAAGCACAGGCTTGGTCCGCAATAGAAATAAAATCCTGCAGTACTTCTTTATATTCCCTGCTTTGTGCCCCATTAAATGCAAGTTATTGGCAATATACTAATAACCCAATTGTGTTTCACTCACTTAGAATATGGAACCAAAGTAGAAAGCATTTTAAGATGGAGAAGCTTTTATCTGTGGCACCCCTGCAAGAGAATCACCCCTTTCAACCTTTTTCAACCTTTTAATATCTGGAAAAAATTTGGGATTAACTTGCTTAGAGATCTTTATATAGACAATGTCTTTGCATCCTATGAACAATTACATTCCAAATTTAACATTCCAGCTACACATTTCTTTCACTATCTTCAAATTAGGAACTTTGTTAAACAGAACCTTCCCGATTTTCCTCATCTTGCACCCTCATCCATGCTGGAAAAAATATTGCTCAATTTCAAGGACTCAGACACCATCTCTGCAATATATAAAATCATTTTACAGTCCCTCCCTTTCAAAGATCCAAGAGGACACTGGGAAAAAGATTTCTCAATTAATATATCAGAAAAGGAGTGGAAAGTAGCAATGCAGAGAATTCACTCAAGCTCCATATGCGCAAAGCATACAATTATACAGCTCAAAATTATATATTGAGCACATCTGTCTCGTCTAAAACTCTCCAAAATGTTTCCAGGGCAAGATACAACCTGCAAACGCTGCAATCAAGTCACAGCCTCACTGGGTCACATGTTCTGGGCCTGCACCAAATTATCATCATTCTGGACCAAAATTTTTAATTACCTTTCAGACAGCCTTGGTGTCACAATCCCTTGAAACCCATTAATAGCTGTGTTTGGGGTTCCTCCAGATGGGTTTAAAGTGGAGAAGGACAAACAAACTGTGATTGCATTCACTACACTTTTGGCACGCAGACTTATTCTGCTAAACTGGAAGAATCCAAACTCTCCTCTTTTAAGTCAGTGTGAAACCAATGCTTTATACTATTTGAAACTGGAAAAAATCAAATACTCAGAGGATCTGTACAGATTTTTTTCAAAACATGGCAGGATCTAATCAGTAATATTTTAAAAAAAGCTATTAAAGCACAGAGGAAGCAATTATTTCTGTATTTCTTTTTCTTCTCCATTCATCTCTATTGGCTTATCAAACTTTCAATTTAGGTATGTTTACATGCCTTAAATTTTACTCCGTTCGCCTTGCTCTTTCTCTCAGGGGTGGGGGTCGACTTGTTTTCAATTCTACTTTTTGTAAAAATTGATTGATTTGTATGGAATGATTGCAATAAAATTAATAAAATCTCAAAAAAAAAATTGTTCCTGCCAGTTTTTACAAAAAATTTTTTTGGAAGTTTAAAAAGCAAAAGCATTGCACTAGTTTGATTTTGGGAAATCTAACATTTCTCCTGGAGTGTTAAAGAATCTTTACAAAGTGTATCTTATTCATATTTTGCTTCTGAAGAGAAGCATTTTCTTCAGTATCCAATTGTTTAGACACATTTTTCAATGTTTCACATTACTATATCTTCTGAACGTTGCTTAACAGATTATGCACAAGTATAAATATGATTTACATTGCTGCAACAAACAAAACTTGTGTTCAAAAACTCAAAAACAAGCATAACGCATGTGGGTGGAAGATTAAAAGCCATCTCAAGACAAAAAAAAAAAAAAACAAATGAGAAAACTTAAAAGTGAAATGAAACAAACTGTGGGAGCTAATGTCATCAATCTGAGTTTCTTTTGGGTTTACTATAATAAATCCAATGAAACCTAAAAGAAAATGTTAATCTAAAGACTAAAAATAAACCATATATACAGTAGTTTACAGAAACAATACTGCTGCCTAATAAACACCATCTACAAGCATTTTCTTATAGAAAAACCTCTGAATATATTTTACTATTATACAGTTGTTAACAAATATATATGAGAACAATATTTGTACAGCATTAGTAGAGGAAACATCAACATCAAATTCAAGTAAAGCCAGAGCATCTAAAACTAAAGCAATGCTACTTAAGTAGTAAAGTTCCAGGTAATTATGCTCTTGTAAATGTGTCCAAATTTGGCTCAAAGTACTCTACTTGATTCTTCTTCAGCTTCCAATTCAGTTATTGCCAGCATGATACATCCCAATGAAAATGATGCAGCCATCATGGTACCTAACATACAAACATGGCTAGTTTGTGATATACAGTGGGTATGGAAAGTATTCAGACCCTCTTCAATTTTTCACTCTTTGTTATATTGCAGCCATTTGCTAAAATCATTTAAATAATTTTTTTTCCTCATTAATGTACACACAGCACCCCATATTGACACGACAAAAAAAAGAATTTTTGAAATTGTTGCAGATTTATTAAAAAAGAAAAACTGAAATATCACATGGTCCTAAGTATTCAGACCCTTTGCTCAGTATTTAGTAGAAGCACCCTTTTGAGTCTTCTTGGGAAAGATGCAACAAGTTTTTCACACCTGGATTTAGGGACCCTCTGCCATTCCTCCTTGCAGATCCTCTCCAGTTCTGTCAGGTTGGATGGTAAACGTTGGTGGACAGCCATTTTAGGTCTCTCAGAGATGCTCAATTGGGTTTAAGTCAGGGCTCTGGCTGGGCCATTCAAGAACAGTCACAAGAGTTGTTGTGAAGCCACTCCATTATTTTAGCTGTGTGCTTAGGGTCATTGTCTTGCTGGAAGGTAAACCTTCGGCCCAGTCTGAGGTCCTTAACACTCTGGAGAAGGGTTTTTGTCCAGGATATCCCTGTACTTGGCCACATTCATCTTTCCCTCAATTGCAACTAGTCGTCCTGTCCCTGCAGCTGAAAAACCCCCCACAGCATGATGCTGCCACCGCCATGCTTCACTGTGGGGACTGTATTGGACAAGTGATGAGCAGTGCCTGGTTGTCTCCACACATACCGCTTAGAATTAAGGTAAAAAAGTTCTATCTTGGTCTCATCAGACCAGAGAATCTTATTTCTCACCATCTCAGAGTCCTTCAGGTGTCTTTTAGCAAACTCAATGCGGCGTGTCATGTGTCTTGCACTGAGGAGAGGCTTCCGACAGGCCACTCTGCCATAAAGCCCTGACTGGTGGAGGGCTGCAGTGATGGTTGACTTTCTACAACTTTCTCCCATCTCCTGACTGCATCTCTGGAGCTCAGCCAAAGTGATCTTTGGGTTCTTCTTTACCTCTCTCACCAAGGCTCTTCTCCCCCGGTAGCTCAGCTTGGCCGGACGGCCAGCTCTAGGAAGGGTTGTGGTCGTCCCAAACGTCTTCCATTTAAGGATTATGGAGGCCACTGTGCTCTTGGGAACCTTAAGTGCAGCAGAAATTTTTTGTAACCTTGGCCAGATCTGTGCCTTGCCACAATTCTGTCTCTGAGCTCTTCAGGCAGTTCCTTTGACCTCATGATTCTCATTTGCTCTGACATGTATTGTGAGCTGTAAGGTCTTATATAGACAGGTGTGTGGCTTTCCTAATCAAGTCCAATCAGTAATCAAATCACAGCTGGACTCAAATGAAGGTGATCTCAAGGATGATCAGAAGAAATGGAAAGCACCTGAGTTAAATATATGAGTGTCACAGCAAAGGGTCTGAATACTTAGGACCATGTGATATTTCAGTTTTTCTTTTTTAATAAATCTGCAACAATTTCAAAAATTATTTTTTTTTGTCTGTCAATATGGGGTGCTGTGTGTACATTAATGAGGAAAAAAAATAATTTAAATGATTTTAGCAAATGGCTGCAATATAACAAAGAGTGAAAAATTGAAGGGGGTCTGAATACTTACCATACCCACTGTATAGATGGTAATTAAGCAACTGTTTACTGTGACACTACTATGAAGCATGAATAATCAAGCTGCTTCTCTCTGAGCTCATGCTTTTGATGTCCTTAGTATCCTAGCATGCTTCTAGCCTGCATTTCTGTATCTCTTTTGCAAATCTGGGCTTCAACAAGGAGGTGAATGAGACCTTCAACTCCTTTGGTCCTTGTTCAAAGAAGTAAAGGCAATTTGCAGCTAGCAACTCCAATCTAATACAGGAGACTGAAAAGCAGATGTGATGATAAGTGCAAAAAACAAATACATGTAACTTTAGACGCTTGAGTGACCAACTGACTCTGTGATAAGACTGCCACATCATAAACCTGAAAGGAACAAAGACAGTTTGTAAGAAATATACAATTTATGGATGGCTGGAGATAAATGAATTGTAAAAAATATGTAATATTACTCTTCATGAAGAACCAGATATCACGCAATTAAGCCCAAGCACCACAGCAATTCCTGTGTCACTAGGGTTTAGTAAACAAACTTTAGGCACTGTTCTAAAAATAAATACATTTCATTTTCTACTGCTCTAGTCTAGGGTTCTATAGACCACAGAGCAAACTGCCGAACTTGCTAATTACAAATAATTGAGTTATTAAACACATAAATGGTCTTTAAATTTGTATCAACATGTTTTTTCAAAAACCCAAAACTTGGCTACATTCACACTACAGCACAATCCAACTTTTTCACTCATACAGCACATGACACATATCAGATCATTTGAGAAAAGTGTGAATAGAAAAAAACAATTGTAAATCAGAACATTTCTGGTCAGATCCAGAGCATTTTAATATGTGGTACTAAATCTGAGACAGACATAAGTAACTTAAATGTGACGTACGTCTGAATTCTAGAATTGGAAGTTGCATGGAAATTTATATTCCCCAATTAACTTTATGCCAATGTTTATGCAGTCATAAGTGCACAGAAAGTGAAGATAAATTATTTCAGTATCAACTAAGACAATGAAAAGAAAGTGACTTAGAGGATTAAATAAGCACATGGGGCAACTGTTGCCAGCCAATACAACATAGCTGCTACATGTTTTTTGACAGGAATTGCCCCCGCTTGTGTAAATTCTTCCAAAATAATCTTGCAGACAGAGCTTGACGTAATCAAACATGCCCCTAGACATTCTGAAATTGTCAAAAACTACTATTTCGCATCAAACTCTTCTCTCCCCAATAGCAATGCCGCCTTTCTTATTCCTACAGGTTTCTTTGTACAGATATGGCAGTGACAATTATACTTAAAGCAAGAGTTATAATCTTTCATTTTCCTTTCCTGTTCCTTGCCATCACATGCCAACAATTCAGATATCTTTGCACTGAAAACAATGTTAAGTAGCCTAACAGGAAACATGCTGTTGGTGTTCATGAAGGTCAAAGACAAGACACATTTTTATTAATTTTGCACATGTGGGGCACAGTCAGGATAGATATCTGTATATATTCATATCAGATTGGGAAAGGTTTACAAAATTAATTTGAAAAGTCAAATAATAAAATTGGAAACAATAAAAAAAACTCTGAATCCAGTTACTTGGATTGTTAAAGGAAATACACTAAAGTAATTTTAAACAACAAGACTAATGTGTTTAAATTTTGGATTGTCAGAAAAACAAACAAATAAGACTAGTTATGTTTAAATTAACTGCTGAGTGTACCAAACTACCTATTTAATCTTAAATTTATTTTATTGATTGTTACAAAAATATAGAGTTTAATTAAATTCACAACAACTTGAAGCTTGAATTTTATCATTTGCAAACAAAAATTATTATGGCTGAAATCAGTAACACAAGTGGGTAAATATATTGCCAAGTATTTGACAAACATTCTTTCCAGTGGTATTGATTTCAAAATTGTATTACCTTCAATTATCACTTTCATTTTAATTGTAATGTTCAATAAGATTTTCAAACCTGAGTGATGGAATCCACAGCTGACTTGAACAGCACGAAGATCACAATCAAAGCGTACTGTTCCTGGCGGATAGGTAGTAATTTTACTGGCATCCTTGTCTCCTCGTTCTCCACTGCCATCTGGAGATTAAACAGTAAAACTAAAAATGTAAATGATTTTCACAGTTTGATGTGGGAGGAAAAAAAAGCACTGCAAAATCCTTTGTAAAAATCAAAGATATGAATTCAGGTTACTTCTTTTTCCTAAAAAGAACTGGTAAAATCTCTGTCTAGTCAAATCAAGCAGTTTTAATTTGGGGGATGATGAAAAGCCTCCTTGGAGAACCAAACCAAATTGCACTATGTCACAGCTGTAGTCTACTCACCCCCACATTATAATTTTATGGAGTTTATAAATTGTCAAGATAAAAATTATTGATAAATACAAACTTACAGAAAATCAGAGTAATTCACAAATGTGAACAGTGTTTAAGTGCATTTGAGCTTCTGAATTAAAGACCAGCTTCTCTATTCAATCACTCATAAAGAACCCTGTCTTCATTTCAAATGTTTGAACTTGCTTGAGCACACCTCACTTTGATGCACTACATTGATTTTAGGGGAAAGAAAAAAAAAACTGTTTTGAATATTGTGAATTTACATCTACATAACTGACATGGAGGATTACATAACCCAAGTAACTTCAGATTTTTTCCATGAACACTGGAGTATTGTTTGAAGTTGTTCAGCGTTCACTCCAACTGGTGCCCACTGCAACCCACTAAATAAAAAATGTTATTCTCATTCTCCATAAAAACATAAGGTTAACATTTTCTCAGTGATCATCACAGCTGGTCAGTGATCTCAGAGAAGTTTATAAATTAAGAAAACAAAGAGAATGTTTGTCGAGACAGGCGCATAGCTATAATATACACACATCCATTTTCACAGCAATTAAAAATAAACAGCCAAGGGTCAACACTGCCAGAGTAGTTAAAGTTCACAAAGTCAACTGGTTCAACCAAGCTCTCACCAGAGATATCAAGACTACAAAATGGACCAAGGACTTTCCAGCTCATTCTAAGCTTGTCTTTTTGACTAAGAATAAAAAGGTATTGCTAAAACTCCCCTACCCATTCTCTCATGTTTAGGCAAGAAATAAGGCATGAAATAATCAAGGAACTAATCCATAAATGCAACAGTACACCAACAGGATGTAGAAACAGGCTGTTTTAACTGTACTTGTAGCATTATTTCATTAAAATTGTCTGTGGCACTATGACAGCATGTGGCAATGCTGTCTTATAGGTATGGCACTCTCCTTCTCTTGACTCACTACAAGTCAACCTATTAAATTTACAAAAACAAACTTATCACCCCAGTAAGAAAAGAACACTGGATAGTAACAGCAGAAAGCAAGAGACTGACTCTTTCACTTGTATGCTTATCAACAATTACAAATGTGTATAGACCATCATGTAACAGTTTAACTAGTATTATGTGGAATATGATGGAGTTGCAAAAATAAGAACAAGGAATTACTCACCATCTAATGAATAACCATGCTAGAAAGAACATGCATTGTATATAATCAGAAGAACTTAATATATATCTACACACTGAGTTGAAGCCACATATTACTAGTATTAAGTTTTTTCCTAAAACACAATTTTAAACTGCCATTTTCTATTTTATTTGTTACTGTATAAGCAGAGGTATTAGAGAATTAATGAAAGAATAGTACTAATAAAGAGAATAGGTCACTGTATGTTATAAATCTGCTCTGTAAAAACATCCCAATAAATAAGTGTTCAAAAATAAAAAGTTTAGTAACATATTAAATGAGGAAATGTATAAAAATGTATCAAAATGGTGTAGAAATGATGGATTTCAAGCAAAACTGAGCTACATTTCCAATTTTAAAATCCTTGATTAAGCAAAATCAAACCTCTCAAAAACAATTACTAACAATGCCAAGTGTGTTCTGCTAGGAATTAAATGATACACCTATTGTGAAGTTCACAAAATACCATAAAGAAAAAGTGTCAGGTGTTTCTTAAATGGTGAGATATTTTTGATATTAACAGATCTCCTTTTAAACTGGCATTCCACCTCTTGAAAATATTTATGCAAACTGATGCTTAAGAGTAAAAAAGAGCTCAAACACTAAATTTTAATTATATGGATGATCAAAAACTGTAAAGTACATTTTTTATTTCAAATTATAAAAGGAAGAATTACATATCCTTCAGATGGTTCGTTTTACTTTTCATAGAAACCTAATTGTTAGAACATGAATCTAATAATATCAAAAATCTCCCCTGTGAAAAATTCCAAACATATTTTCACATTTTTATTTTCATGTATCTTATCTATCCTAACAAAAGTTCTAGAAATATGTTTTGTATGACTAAATAATTGATAAATTTGTTTATTTGAAAATAGCAGTCACATGACACTGCAATGCTTTGGACCTGCTTTTTTATGGGCTAATATAAATAGCTTGAATAATCTACAGACACATACTTTGTCATCAGTATCTAATCCTTGAATCTACAGTGTGACAGAGAAACAGGCAAAATAACAAAATGCAATGCTATTATACTTGCATAAATCACTGTTATACTTAAAAGAGAGAAGGCAAAATTGTATTTATCAAGGAACAAAGAGAAACTAACCACCATATAGGTAATACAACTTTTGCAAAGTTCTAAATTTAAGAAAATGTAAGCAGTTCAGTCACCATGTTGCAGGCCAAAAATGTTGCTGGTGTCTCAAATATTTCAAACTATGCGGATTACACTTGTAATTTTAGAATAGTGATTCTCGACCCCACCCCAATTAAGTCACTTTTAAGCATCACTATTTTTGACATTCTGAAAAATGGGTAGATCTGCTATCTTTTGAAAGATTATCACAAATAGCCAATCAAATTATAAGATTTATATAAAAAAAGTACAATAATCAAGCAGACAGATTATTTGAAATAAAAATGAAGGCAACTTTTCCTTTCATACAAGTGAAAAAATAGGGATAAATAAATAAATAAATAAATAAATAAATAAATAAATAAATAAATAAAAGTATACAAGAGCAACTATACTGTTCCTGGAAAAGATAACTGTACTCCTTTGCCGACATGGTATGAAAAAGCAAAAACTGTTTGAAATTAAATATAAATTTACAGAGAAGATAGGTTTAATAATGATGCTTACATTTATACCTCCTATTAATCTTTTCAACAGTTTACATTCTGCCAGATCTAAGCAAATGAAAACCCCATGGACAGCCCTTTTCTCTCAATTTCATTAGTAAAAAAACCTGTATCAAATAAGATAAAAGTAAGTCTTCCTACACCAATGACACCAAACACAAGTGGGACAAGAGAGATGACCTTTTTCAGTTATATCTCTAAAAAAAATCTCTCTTCAGGTTAATGTATACCAAGTCAAATAAGAAAAAAAGAAGAAAAAATATATTTGTGTATCTTGTGCAGATCTTTAAAACAAAGACCGGATGGAATAGATGACCTGGAGATAGGGCACATGTCCCCTCCAGGGCAGTAAGGAAGACTAAAGTACCTTTATGTTTGTCCCGCTTATGCTTTAGTTGTGCTTGAAGGGGTCTTAGTCTGGCTAGGGCCTGCTCTCGATGGTTCATAAAAATGGGACCAGGAAATACAAGGGGGCCTGAGGAAAAAGAAACTTTCACATGCATGGGAAAGCTCACAAATGGGAAATATGATCAATAAAATAAAGCAAAAGAAGAAAAAAGCCCAGAAAAATTCACAATAATGCAGTTGCAGTTTGTATGCACTAATTTTCATTTATAGTCTACTTTCTTTTATTATTTTTATTAAAGGGCTAAATTGCAGCTTAACCCTGATTTTAATGTTTAAACTTAAATGAACAGATACAAATTCTAATAAACTATAGCATCTAGCTTATTAATTGATAGTAATTATCTAAACTTATAAAGCCATATTCACTTTCACTTAATGTTCTTTGAAGTTCAAGGCTGTCTTTTCTGATCTACCATCTTTGTAGTCAGGAATAATACAGAAGTGAAATGTAGGCAACAGTTTAGGAAGCCTTTTTTGTAAATAGATAAGGCTGCAAAATCTATGCCACCAAAAAAAGAGTCTATGCTCTGTCTGCAGTACTCAATCATTACTATTTACAGTGTTTATTATTACTTCATTAATGAAAGACATTGTACCTCTTCCTTCCTCTAGTCTGTGTCTTCGATTAATTCTCTGTCTTTTTTCTTCCTGTCTTATTTGGATATGTTCTTCAATATTCACTCCTGGAAGAACAAAAACAGCTACAGATAAAATTTGTGAATTCAAAATAATCAAAATTAATAAATATAAGACAGAAATCAGTTTCATGAAAATTACTGCATATCATAGACAGCATACAAAAAATGACGAGGTTAAAATAAACATAAAATGTAAAAATGAAGAAAGTGAATTAGCAAAGAAGCAGTGAGAAAATAATCAGAATACTTAAGGTCCATGGCAATGATCAGTGTTTGGTTACTTTAAAATGGGTAATAGATGTACAGCAATGTTCAATTCATATCTTGCCCCACAACAGGAAACTGGAACTTGAAGTTTGCATGTTTTCCACATGTCTGCACGGGGTTTCCGCAGGTGCTCTGGTTTTCACACACAGTCCAAAGACATGCAGGTCAGGTGAAATGAAGATGCTAAATTTGCCTTGATGTACATATATATGTTCACCATGTCATGGGCTTGCACTTTACCAAAAAACTGTTCCTGCCTTGCAGTCTGTGCTTTCTGGAATAGACTCCAGCTTTACCGCAAACCCTGCTCTGGATAAGCAGGTTTCAAAAATGGACAGACAGATTGATCTTACTGTTTATTTAACTGGTCTTTTTTCCATCTTTTATTTTGCATTTAGAAAAGAGTAGTATTGTGATATTTGCATTTATAGCAAATTCATAAATTTTCATATTTTTTCCATAGTTCTAAGTTCTTAAAACTCTCTTTAGTCATTTTCCTATTCAGTTTTTCTGAATTCTGTGGAGTTTGTTCCCTTAATTAAATCCTAATAATGACAATTAAAAAAGTGAATACCACAACAAATGACATAGAATAATAAAGCATAACATCGGAAATTTCAAAACTAGTTTGATAAATTTTACTGAAATGCAGCAAGCATTTTTATATGTTATAATGAGTTAATTTTTTTTAACCTGGCTTTAAGTTTTTCATCATCAACATTGTGATTTTCATGGTTTTTTCAGAGGTTCTCATTATTTACTAGTGATTAAGCTAGTGTTAGCACTTGCAGAGTTCAGTGTCCTGGTGTCTGCTCTCCCTACTGTAAACTGTCATTATTCAGGTACACCTTCACCGAAAAGAAGCAAATGAATAGAAAAATGGCAAAAAAGAGTTAAGAAATAAAGACTATGCAAAAATACAAGTATTGCAAAACACCTTATAAATTCAAATCTTGCACTACTGACCTTTTCTAAAAGAGAAATGAATTAAAAAAAAAAAACAACTAATTAAACAATTAAATCAATTAGAGAAAAATTAGTGTCTAACAAATTTAGAACCTTACATACATGATTAAATTCTTAAGTAAAACTACAGGTATGGACCACTGAAGGGCTTTTACACAAGGATTTATTGCTCATAACAAATATTAATGCACAGAAAACTTGGTCTGGTCTCTCAATATGAAAAATGTCATTTTATCTGCTGTGGAAAGACTATTTCTTTTTACCTAAAAGCAGATCTAAGGGAATCATTTCCTTGACAGCATCAAATATGCCCCTTTGTCTTGCCTCCTGTCCATCCAGTTCTCGTGCACAAGCTTTGCAGCAGCCACAGGCTGAGCATCCCGATTCACCTGAGCCACAACCACATATTCTAAGATCACATGCAATAAAAAAAGAAAAGAGAACAAAATTAAGCTTTCAAATAACCAGAGTAGATTGTTTATGATAACTGCTGTTACTAGAAGTTACACAGGTAATATAACTTAAGCTCGTGTAAATAGCAAAACGCCTCTCCTCAACAGAGAGAGAACAAGAACCTACATTAACGCAGACATGTGCAAGTTCAAACACATACACACACCCCCACTGAAAATCCAGCTTTGAAAAGTACTCCCCCTTAATATTTACTATCATTAAAAAAACTAAAAAATATAAAATGTTTGTTGAAAAGAATACACCTCTAAGCATTTAAACATTTCAAACAAATTTACCTGGATTATGAAAACTAAGCTTTCCCATGAACTGAAGAAGAGATTTTTGACTAACAGAAGTCAAAAGATTTTGAAGGGACTGAAGAATACTTTAAAATCAGTAAAAAAAAAACGGGGGACACAAAAAGCAAAACTCAATCACAAAACACTATCCCCATACTGATTGCAGCATCACTATTTTATAGAAAGGGGGGAGAAACACAGTAAAACTATAATATATTCTTAAAAATACCATACTGTATCATTCTCCTAGGAATCTGCAACAGTTTGAGAAATTTTGCAAGACTGAACCAAAAAACCAAAAGCTACAAAATTGGCAGCTAACAAATATTAAACACTTGGAAAATTTTTGGTATTAGTACTCTAATATATTTACACAAATACATATATATGAACATGAAGCTGACTAATTCGAATCTAGCTGTCTTCATTAGGCTCTACGCCACCATGAATCAGTACAGCAGATTCAATGTACATTGGTAAGGATTCTACAGCTGTTTGAAATTGTGGAATGAAACACGACTGCACCTCCTCCAGACTGATCTTTCTCCTCTTTTGTTCTAACAGTTCCAATTCCTAGCTCCTCTACCCCTGAATGTGTTGAAAAAAATCTGAGCGTAATAAGCCTGTTCCGTTTTTTTTTTAGTTCATGCTCAGATTGGCTATTCCCTTTCCAAACTACGTTTTATTGATTGTTCCATTCTTTCTTACACCTTCTGCTCAATTTTGTGCTAGTGATCAGAAAGATTGGTTGTTTCATTTATTTTCTTCCATGCCCTTGTTCAATTTTTGTAGACACTTGACTGGTTGTTCCATTTTTTCCTGCATCTTACACCTGCTTAAAGTTACACTCTTGTTTTTCTTTCTGAGGTGCGCTCCTACAGTATTCCATCTTGTCTGCCATATTACGGATTGGTTTCATTTACCTTATGAGAGATGTTATTTTAATTTGCATGATTTAGATATTACAGAAATATGTAATGAATATAAATATGATAAGTGACTACTTGATGAAGCAGCAGAAAAATAAAGTTAAAATGTTCTAGGCTTCAAATCAGTTAACTAAGTTCTCATATGAAACTGAATGTTGTACCATGTGTATATTGTTTACCTTGTTTTAACTTCATTTGGCAAAGAGAACAGCAGCAGTAAAGTGTCACTTTTTTATTTAAAAAAAAAAATCAAGGATTTTTTGCTATGAATACATCTGTTGAGATATTTTCTTTAAAGGTTTTTATGATAGATGGATGGACAGAACTTATTTCATGGAGGAAAATTGGCTCTTTACAGAAGCTCTTCAAATAAACACTAAGAAAATTAAAAGAAAGAAAACATCTGACTTGGCTGTCATAGTCACAGTGAAGCATTATGCAGGCATGTTGCTGCTGGTATAAAAGAGCCCCAGTAGTGTTCTTGACACATTCATGTTTATTACTACTACCCCCTACTAACTGACAATAAATATTTCTTCTTCGTTATCTTTTTTTTTTTATTATTATTATAATACCTTTACGGTAGCAGCAGTAGGGCTGCAACTAATGATTATGTTATTATCATATGTTTATATGTTTATTTTTTGATTAGTCATGATTATTTCATGCCTGACTATTTTGATGCCTGCGACCTGTAGTTGCACATACTGTTCTGGGCTTTAATGCATGTCTAACCTCATTTACTCACATCTGTCAACCTGTGAATATCACCCTGATGTCTCTGCATTAACACGATTAAAATTAATAATAATCAAATTAAAATAACCAGTGAAACATATGAATTTGAAAATAATCAGATGTTTTTGTATTAGTGTGACCAACACAGTAAAAAAGAAATACATTAAACAATACAAACTAAAGCGCACATGCACATAGTCTTTAAACAAAAAAAGTGCATTTAACTTAACCAAAAAATACATCAATAAAACTGAAATTTTTCATATTTTAGTAATAAATGAGAAAATGTACACATAAACTACATGATGTGTAAAGCCTGAAGTGCAAAGATCAAATAAACACTTTCACAAAAGGTTCAAGGATGATACAATAGCTTCCGTGGTGCAGTGGTAGGAATTGCTGACTTATAATCAGGATCCTGACTGCCTCGTATATATTTACCGTTTTGAGTAGTGAGTTGCTCTTATTGTTAATATTATACAATAAACACATACATTTGATTTGAGTCTGTAACAGCCACTGTATTAAATGTATAGTAAAAGTTTTTTTTCACTTTTATTCTCTCAGTCACGAACGATCACAATACATACTACTGGCCCCCCAGATATCGAATGCTGTTACATTTTATCTCCATCCATCTATCCTCTTCCGCTTTTCAAGATCGGGTCGCGGGGGCAGCAGCTTGAGCAGAAATACCCAGACTTCCCTCTCCCCGGCCACTTCTTCTAGCTCTTCCAGGGGAATCCCGAGGAGTTCCCAGGGCAGCCGGGAGACATAGTTACTCCAGCGTGTCCTGGGTCTTCCCCGGGGCCTCCTCCCGGTTAGATGTGCCCGGAACACTTAATCAGATGCCTGAGCTACCTCATCTGACTCCTCTCGATGCGGAGGAGCAGCGGCTCTACTCTGAGCCCCTCCCGGATGACTGAGCTTCTCACCCTATCTTTAAGGGAAAGCCCAGACATCCTGCGGAGGAAACTCATTTCAGCCACTTGTATTCGCGATCTCGTTCTTTCGGTCACTACCCATAGCTCATGACCATAGGTGAGGGTAGGAACGTTGATCGACTGGTAAATTGAGAGCTTTGCATTACAGATCAGCTCCTTTTTCACCACGATACACCGATGCAGAGCCCGCATCACTGCGGACGCCGCACCGATCCGCCTGTCGGTCTCACGCTCCATTCTTCCCTCACTCGTGAACAAGATCCCGAGATACTTGAACTCCTCCACTTGGGCCAGGATCTCGCCCCAACCCTGAGAGGGCACTCCACCCTTTTCCAGCTGAGGACCATGGTCTCGGATTTGGAGGTGCCGATGCCCATCCCAGCCGCTTCACACTCAGCTGTGAACCAATCCAGAGAGAGCTGAAGATCACTGCCTGATGAAGCAAACAGGAGAACATCATCTTCAAAAAGCAATGACCCAATCCTAAGTCCACCAAACCGGACCCCCCTAAATGCCAGGGCTGCATCTAGAAATTCTGTCCATAAAAGTTAAGAAGAGAATCTGTGAGAAAGGGCAGCCCTGGCGGAGTCCAACTCTTACTGGAAACAGATTCGACTTACTGGCGGCAATGCGAACCAAGCTCTGACACCGGTTGTACAGGGACCAAACCGCCCTTATCAGGGGGTTCGGCACCCCATACTCCTGGAGCACCCCGACAAAATTTCCTGAGGGACATGGTCAAACGCCTTTTCGAAGTCCACAAAACACATGTAGACTGGTTGGGCAAACTCCCACGCACCCTCCAGGACTCTGCTAAGGGTGTAGAGCTGGTCCACTGTTCCGCGACTAGGATGAAAACCACATTATTCCTCCTGAATCCGAGGTTCGACTGTCTGACGGACCCTCCTCTCCAGGACCCCCGAAGAGACTTTTCCAGGGAGGCTGAGGAGTGTGATCCCTCAGTAGTTGGACCCTCTGGTCCCCCTTCTTAAAGAAGGTCTGCCAATCCAGAGGCACTGTCCCCGATGTCCATGCGATGTTGCAGACGCATGTCAAACAGGACAGTCCTACAACATCCAGAGCCTTGAGGAACTCTGGGCATATCTCATCTATTTATTATTGAAGTATTTTTTTTTTTTTAGGTCTTTTTGTTTTATTACTTTATTTTACTCTGTAGCACTTTGAGATTGCTTATATAAAGTGCAATATAAATAAAATTTATTATTATCTACCCCAGGGGCCCTGCCACCAAGGAGTTTTTTGACCACCATGGTGACCTCAGTCCCAGAGATGGGGGAGCCCACTTCTGAGTCCCAAGGCTATGCTTCCTCATTGGAAGGCGTTAGTGGGATTTAGGAGGTCTTCAAAGAACTCCCCCCACCGACCCACAACGTCCCGAGTCGAAGTCAGAAGCGCACCATCCCCACCATATACAGTGTCGACACTGCACTGCTTCCCCCTCTAAAGACACCGGATGGTGGACCAGAATCTCCTCGAGGCCATCCGAAAGTTGTTCTCCATGGCCTCCCCAAACTCCTCCCATGCCCGAGTTTTTGCCTCAGCAATCACCGAGGCTGCATTCCGCTTGGCTTGCCAGTACCTATTAGTTGCCTCCAGAGTCACACAGGACAAAAGGGTCCCATAGGACTCCTTCTTCAGCTTGATGGCATCCCTCACCGCCGGTGTCCACCAACGGGTTTGGGGATTGCCGCCACGACAGGCACCAACCACCTTACGGCCACAGCTCTGGTCAGCCGAGGCACAGAACATGGCCCATTCAGACTCAATGTCCCCCACCTCCCTCAGGACGTGGTCAAAGTTCTCCAGGAGGTGGGAGTTGAAGCTACTTCTGATAGGGGACTCTGCTAGATGTTCCCAGCACACCTTCACAACACGTTTGGGCCTACCTGGCCTGACTGGCATCCTCCCCCACCATCAAAGCCTACTCACCACCAGGTGGTGATCAGTTGACAGCTCCGCCCCTCTCTTCACCCGAGTGTCCAAGACATGTGGCCGCAGGTCTGACGACACGACCACAAAGTCGATCATCGAACTGAGGCCTAGGGTGTCCTGGTGCCAAGAGCACATATGAACACCCTTATGCTTGAACATGGTGTTTGTTATGGACAATCCGTGACGAGCACAGAAGTCCAATAACCAAACACCGCTCGGGTTCAGATCGAGGGGCCCAATCACGCCCTTCCAGGTCTCACTGTCATTGCCCACGTAAGCACTGGTCTCCCAGCAGTACGAGGGAGTCCTCAGAAGGTATGCCCTCTAGCACCCCCTCCAGGGGCTCCAAAAAGGGTGGGTACTCCAAACTGCTGTTCGGCGCATACGCACAAACAACAGTTAGGACCCGTTCCCCGACCCGAAGGCAGAGAGAGGCCACCCTCTCATCCACCGGAGTAAACCCCAATGAAGAGGCTCCGAAGCCGGGGGGCAATAAGTATGTCCACACCTGCTCGGCACATCTCACTGGGGGCAACTCCGGAGTGGTAGAGAGTCCAGCCCCTCTCAAGAACATTGGTTCCAGAGTCCAAGCTGTGTGATGAGGTGAGCCCGACTATATCTAGCCAGAACCTCTCGACCTCGCGCACCAGCTCAGGCTCTTTCCCCTTCAGAGATGTGACATTCCACATCCCAAGAGCCAGCTTCTGTAGCCGAGGATCAGACTGCCAAGGTCCCCGCCTTCGGCCACCACCCAACCTCCTTGGCCCCTCCCACTTCCATAGGTGGTGAGTCCATGGGAAGGGGGACACTCATTGCCTCTTCAGGCTGTGCCCGGCCAAGCCCCATGGGTGCAGGCCCAGCCACCAGGCGCTCACAATCAAGCCCCACCTCCAGACCTGGCTCCAGAGGGGGGCCCTGGTGACCCACGTCCAGACAAGGGAAAACGCTGTCCAAAGTTTTTGTTCTTCATAGGAGATTATGTTGTACTTTTTATCTGCAACTGGGAATAACTGTAGATGTGAGTAGTGTTTTGAGACAATCAAACTGGAAATTCTCTTATCTGGATGGATAACATCTGCCTTATTCGTATCTTATTGTCACTTGACTTTTTTTTTTAATTCAGTTTTATTGAGTGTTGCTGCTTAAGCTGAATTAGTATGTGCCTTAAGGCCCATGATGTCAAAGCCATACTGACAAAAAAAACAGAGACACAGGTATACATGATATTTGGAATTATTCATTTTATGACCTTATAGTACATTTCGGAAAACATTGTGGCACGGATGCAACATTATTCATATTCATTCGCGTGCCTTTTTGCGGTTGTAATCAATGACTACGTTTTTTTTTTCCCCCGATCTTGCCCAGTCTGCACAGGACTCCAGGACTTGCAGAGGAAAGAATGTTCCTCTGCAAGGTCTGCAATGAACGCTCTTCTTTACTCAGTGGACTGCGTACATGCCTTGCACAGTACATGTGCTTTGATCGCTGCCAGGTGAACTTGTTATAGCACAAGCAACTGGCCACCTGCGTGCTGCTGCTAGTACTGAACAAGCTCACACCTTCTGGTGTCAGTGCACAGCACCGGGGGGGGTTGGGGGGAAGAGACAAATATATGTGACATTTTAAAAAAAATCATTGTATGACCTGAATAGTACCAATCAGGAAACATCCTCACATTAATGCAATATTATTTGAAAACAAACACATTGGGTGTAAATTTGTTACTTGTAAAAGTTAGCTTTTTTTTTTTTACTACCTCCTGATCTGACCCTAACTAACTATAAGCATAAATTCTCTAAAGACGGTGGCATCACATCTCCAGGATGCTTTCGTTTCAGATACTCATGCATTGCGATGGTGCTGCCATGAAAATCTGCATTCAACTATTTTTTCGTTTTCGGTGAAGTGCTCCCTCACTTTAGACAGTTTGTCTCAATTTTTCCCCCCCCATCTCCTTCCTCTTCCTCTATCCGACTCGCCATTGCAACCACGTTTATTTTCCTCTACATTCTTCTTCTCCTCAGATGTTCTTCTTCGTTGGCAGGACTGTGTGCAGTCTTGACAAACAATAGCAAATGATACTGCCCCCAGACGTTCATGTAGTGCATTGCAGTTACAAAAACCAATGTGGTTCTTTGTGACTGGAGCCTCTATTGAAGGTTCTGTTTATGACACATCGACAACAAAATTCCGCGTCGACAATTTTTTGTAGTCGACTAATCGTTGCAGCCCTAAGCAGCAGCATACAGAAGTACGGAAGAGCATGACAAAAGGCATCTTATATAAGCATGCAGCATTTTATAAGCACCAAAAAAAAAAGTGGCTGAAAAACTAATCAAATCCATCAGTAAAGTTCAACTGGAGTAAAGCCAACATCTGACGAGGAGAAGTAAACAAGAGTGTGAAATCGATCAGCCTGCATGTGGTGAAACCTCCTAGTGATTCAGCTTAAAGCAGAAAGCACCAAAGCTACTGCAGAAAGGGATAAAGATGAACTTAGCACTCTACACACGTTCTGTGCCCATTAACACTAGAATTACCAGAGCCTTCGAAAAAACTCGTAAATCCGTCCCACCTTAAATCGCTTCTTAAAACCGTTCTCACCTCTCCGCCAGCGTCTTTTGTTAATCTAAATGTGCTGAAGAAAAAGAAGCTGCAAATAGCCGGCTATTCCATACCCCACCGACTTAGAACGTGCACAAACTTCTCCCAGCTCATGCCTTGATTGATTTTCTGGGAGTGAAGTGGAGTTTTAGTGTGGAAATAATAGATCGTTGTTTAGAACACACGCATTTCATGTCTGTTCCGTTTCTACAGTAATCTGTGTAAACACATTGTTAAAACAGAAACGTTTTTATATTCTAGTAGTAGATGACAAAATTTAGGCATAAACTATATAATGTATGAAGCCTGAAGTCCAAATATCAAAGAAATATTTTCACAGAAGGTACAAAGAATATAAAAAAACGTTTCTGTTTTAACAATGTGTTTACACAGATTACTGTAGAAACAAAACAATTCTAGTGTTAAGGGCGTGTTTATATGTTGTGTGTCCTGCAACATATACAGTTCAGGTTTTCCTGCACACAATACAAACAGCTTCACCTTCCAAAAATGATTAATTTACAGTTGGTAAGGAAGATACACAATCTGGAGGACTGCGTTAGGAACTTGATAGCAATTAGGTAAACTGAAAATTGGATCTACTTTGTTTGTTTAGATAGTTCAGTTACTTCTGATTCACCTTCAGCCTCTCCAGGTCCCAGTGTAGTCGCGGCTAAGATCAGCAACACCAAATCAGCTGCAGGAAGAGAGGGTAACAGTGAAACAGGGGTCTAAGAAGCCAAATTTTATTCCCTCAGGACCCAGGTCACCAATTCAGACCTAAAATTCTGTGTTCAAAAGAGCTCATAACTGTCGATTCTATAGTGTAGAATGCTCAAATTCCAAATTATGTTAAACCAGCAGATAATGTTAAATGTCTCCTGGGGCAAATATTTCTGACATAGAGGCTCAATTCGATCTTCTGCCCAATAATGAAATATTTACCTTATTGTTGCATGGTGGTACTAATGATGTTTATTTATAGCAACCTGAGGTATTAAAGAAGAACTCCATCTCACTATGAACCAAAGCAAAAATAAAATGTGTTGGAATTTGTGTTTGGCCAATTCATTCAACTCATAAACAAAAGCAAAGCTTTGTGAAAAATTTGGGATGACTTTTGGGAAAAGCCTGAATTTTTTAAGAGAGACAGTCTTCATCCTAACTGGATGGGATCTTTTGCTTTATCCCAAAATTTGGGCAGCAATGCCGCCTGGCTAACTGATCAGAACACCATCCAGACCACAGTCTTATGATCTTAAATCACAGGCTGTTTATCCTACCTGTTACTATCTAGTAGCTGTTACCCATAAAACCTGTTGTGGAGCAACTTATGAATTTAGTCTTGATGCAAACCTTAAATTACTTAATAACAAAAAAAAGGTGTATAATTAGACCAAGAGATGAAGCCAGTCCCACCCCCAAGCCCCCACCCCCACCAGGGCTCCGGTAATAGAAACTTCAAACTGAAACAAAAAATAAATCACCAGTTCGGTTACATCTATGCAGTTTTAAAATGCTACTTATTAAATATTTGCTCTCTTGGAAAAATAATATTTACCAATGAAACTTTAAGTACACAATCTGATTTATTTGCCTCATTCTCACTGAAACCTGCCTTAGTAAATCTGACAGTGTTCTTCTAGCTGAGGCATCACCAGATGGATAAACATTCCTTCATAAATCAAGAGATACTGGTCGAAGAGATGGTAGCCTTGGAATAGTTGCTTGTGACAAAATGCAAATCGCTTCTAAAAATGTAGGCAAATTCACATCCTTTGAGGCACTCATTTTAAATATCAAAACCGATTCCAGTAGAACTGTAGCACTAGTCTGCAGAACACAAAGGTCATATTCTTTGGCATCCTTTTATCTGATTTGACTATAAATTATGATGTATAGTTTTGACAGAGGATTTTAATGAACACATTGATGTACAAACACACTTTTAGTAAATGTTTACTTATTTGTTAAATTCAGTATAATGCTGTTAGACTGTTAATGGTCCAACTCAATCATAACCACACATTAAATTTAGTTAGAAGTTACAGACTTAAAATTCAACATTCAAATATTATTCAATTAAAGATATTTCTGATTCAGAAGTCAAGTGTAATCATGAAAAACAAGTTAGATCAGTTAACATCAATTCACATTATAAAATGACCTTAAAAGAGGCTTTGCACGCAGTGGCTCCTCTAAAAGAAAAGTGATCAAAGCATATAGAAATTAAACCTTGTTTAATGAGAGTACACAAGACCTTAAAATGTCAGAAAATGGAGTGTAGATACACAACAACAAAGTTGCAGGTCTTTCAAACTGCATGGATAGCATGTGTTCAAAAATATAAATAAGCTCTTTTTAACACTAGAATTAGCAGAGTCTATAAAAAAACTCGTAGATCCAGCCCACCTTAAAACCGTTCTCACTTCTCCGCCAGCGTCCTTTGTCTTCTAAATGTGCCGATTAAGAGGAGCAGCAAGTAGCCGGCTATTCCATCCCCCACCGTCATACTCTGCTGCACTCTGAGAAGCAAATCTTAGCGCTACGCCATGGAAGCTACTGTGTTGGTCGTCAACCGTTTGTGAAAGTGTTTATTTGATCTTTGGAAATCAGGCTTCATACATTCTATAGTTTATGCCTACATTTTGTAACATTTATTACTAAAATATGACAAAGTTTCCGTTTTAAGAATGTGTTTACACAGATTACTGCAGAAATGGAACACACATGAAATACATGTGTTCCAAATAATGATCTATTATTTCCACTCTAAAACTCCAGCAGTTGAGTCACTCCCAGATAATCAAACAAGGCATGAGCTGGGAAAACTTAGTGAACGTTCTGCGATGGTGGGGGATGGAATAGCCAGCTACTTGCTGCTCCTCTTAATCGGCACATTTAGAAGACAAAGGACGCTGGCAGAGAAGTGAGAATGGTTTTAAAATGGGCCGGATCTACGAGTTTTTTCGTAAACTCTGGCAATTCTAGTGTTAAAGCCTGTTCAGACTACAATTCTAAAATAATGGGCAACAATAATAATAATCTTCATGTACTGTTTAAAACAGTAGCTAATTTAACAAATGGAAATTCAGATCTACAGAGCAAAATACCAACAGACATTGGCAGTATAGACTTTAATGAGAAAATCAAAAGGATCCCAGCTCTCAAGGCAAATCCCAGGACAAACCTCATACTAGCTTTGCAAACCCTGTCTTGCACTGCATTCAACACTTTAAATATTTGAATCCTGTAACAGAACAGGAAGTTTTTACTTTATAAAATTAACCCTTCTACTGGTTCCCTTGATTCAGTGCCAACAAAACTAGTAAAAAGCACAATGGATGTTTTTGCAGGACCTATTCTTAAGATTATCAACAGCTCACTATTGCTACCGGCGTAGTACCGGATGCACTAAAAGTATTAGTCATTGAACCATTACTTAAAAGTCTGGCCTAGTCCCACATATACTTAATAAATGTAGACCAATGTCAAACTTACCCTTAAATATTTGGGGGAAAAAAAAGTCACCAATCAGCTTCAGCCTCACCTTAAACATCATAATTTATTTAAGAAATTCCAGTCCAGCTTCCGCACCAGTCATAGCACAGAAAAGGCACTACCACATGTTGTAAACAACATTCTTATATCCTCTGATGAAGAAAATTCCACGGTAATTATGTTGTTGGATTTAAGAGCAGTCCTGACTACGTGCACGTCTCTGTTGTCCATCTGCTGCAGCACGTTTATTCTGCTTTGCCATTTGTGTATGCAACCATGCCTGCCTAGTCCCACCTCAAGGCAGGGAGCAAAAATTGTCCATGTATGGTCAGAGTGAGGCAGGTGGGGGCCATGTGAATTTCCTGGTCACCAGGCCTGGACCCTTTCAGCTACGGTGGCTGCAACTGAGCATGGCAGAGGCAAGGAGCCAGTGAACTCAATGATTGATTTGGGCATTTTCTTTTCAGTGAGAACTTCTAACATTTGGTATGTGATGTTAGTATTGAAATTGCAGTCTCAGGCAATGCTCCAGATTCCTAAAAGAGATCTACTACTTTGATAACTAGAGTAATGAATACTGAAGGTACAATGAGTTACATCTTTATAATTCCCTTCAAAGTCAATCAATGGCCATTTGTGCTTTGTGAAAGATTGAACTACTATTAGATTAGGAATGCTTAAAAAAATAACTGAAATATCTTTGTATTTACTGGAAATTGAGAAAGAAAGCTATATAGCACAGTCTAAAGAGTAATAAATAAAAAATTATTAAAATTTCAAATAATAATAATAAAATGTCTTTCTGTCTCTCTTCAAAAGATCACGTTTCGTTACAAGAAAAAAGTCTTGTATCGTCGCAAGATTTTAGTTTTTTTTTATAATAGAGAGATAAATTTCTCCTCCCTTTTTTAAATTTGTCCCAACTTCATGTGTGAAATCAAATTTGTCGGTTTACATTAATCCATTATTTTAGAACTCATGTAAACCTGCCTTTGTTGTTCTGTTTTCAAGGTTTCTTACATGAGTGATCAGGCTGTTATTGCTTATGCCTATGTATTAATCCATAATTAGAAAATTTACTCTTATTATTTTTACAACTGTGAGACAGCATTAAATTTGCCAAAATATCATTAAAATATATGAATTGCATGCCTTCATTTACGGGTTTAATTAACTAACATTGGTGTGCCTTCAAAAACCAAAAGAATGATGCAAACTTTGTATTTGCATATTCATATTTAGCAATGAAGTATATCGTGTTTTGTTCTTTCTGGGTGCATACACCGTCAGCATTGCACTGCCAGATCTAAGCACTAGCTTGGCAACTTGCTCACGTACTGTGACTTTAGCAGCAGGTGGACGTCCCATTTTATTTATGGTGCCAAGAAGAGTTGATTTGCAGTGTAGCAGTCTATTAGACGGCGAAAGCACTATGAAGAAGGTGTCTGTTGTTACAGTTCTGCCTTTGTCAAGAAACGGCTCCATAAGCTTTATGACCACAGAATTGGAAAGTCTTTGCCCTGGGTTGTAACTTGATTCTCAGCAAAACATTGCCTGATGTCAGAAATCGCAGCAAATTGGTTTTTCACACATACTGAACAGGTGTCTTTGTTGTCAAAGCTTAAATGCCGCATGATAGTCTGATAGTAGTCACAGGACATTGTTATGTTTGATTGCTGGTACAACAAACAGTTCTGAGCAGGCATCAACCACAGCAGCAACTGTGGTCATGCTGCTCTTGTGAAAAGAATGAAGATAAATGTCATCAACTCAGAGACGAACAGGCAAGTTTGTTGTATCACGTGAACGTCACTGACAGAATAAAACTGAATAAAATAAAAAAAAGCACCAACTTTTACAAGTAGCCAAAATTTACATCAGGTATTACAGACTCAAATCAAACAAATGTTTTTATTATATTATAGTAATAATAATAGCGGATTACTACTCAAAACAAAGTGCACTCAAACTCAAACCTGGAACCTTTTGGGTTACCAAGAATACATATTAACTTTCTGTTGACATTTGAGCTTGGGTTTTTAACTCATTGACAGCAACATGTAAACTGAATGAATCTTTTTATTCTTTAGATATATTCTTGAATAAAAGTGCATGTTTTTATTTGATATTTGGACTAAGGCCTTCACACATTATGCACTTCACGATATCATTAGTATAACATGGAAAAAGCTTCTGTTTTAGGTATGTGTTCAGCATTTCTGCCTCGCATTCATGGCCTCCCACACTTACACAGATCTTTTTAGACACGGAACACACATGAAATGTACAGTTAGGTCCATAAATATTTGGACAGTGACAACTTTTTTCTAATTTTGGTTCTGTACATTGCCACAATGAATTTTAAATGAAACAACTCAGATGCATTTGAAGTGCAGACTTTCAGCTTTAATTCAGTGGGTTGAACAAAAGGAATGCATAAAAATGTGAGGCAACTAAAGCATTTTTTTAACACAATCCCAAAAGAAGCCGTCCTTTAGCTGCAAAAACAGAAAAAACCCATCTGAGAAATTGCTACAATATTACGAGTGGCAAAATCTACAGTTTGGTACATCCTAAGAAAGAAAGCAACACTGGTGAACTCAGCAACATAAAAAGACCTGGACATCCATGGAAGACAACAGTGGTGGATGATCACAGAATCATTTCAAAGGTGAAGAGAAACTCCTTCACAACAGCCAACCAAGTGAACAACACTCTCCACAGGGTAGGCATATCGATATCCAAGTCTACCATAAAGAGAGGACTGCATGAAAGTAAACACAGAGGGTGCACTGCAAGGTGCAAGCCACTCATAAGCCTCAAGAATAGAAAGGCTAGATTGGACTTTGCTAAAGAACAACTAAAAAAGCCAGCACAGTTCTAGAAAAACATTCTTTGGATAGATGAAACCAAGATCAACTTCTACCAGAATGATGGCAAGAAAAAAGTATGGAGAAGGCGTGGAACAGCTCATTATCCAAAGCATACCACATCATCTGTAAAACACAGTGGAGGCAGTGTGATGGCTTAGGCGTGCATGGCTGCCAGTGGCACTGGGACACTAGTGTTTATTGATGATGTGACACAGGACAGAAGCAGACAAATGAATTCTGAGGTGTTCAGAGATATACTGTCTGCTCACATCCAGCTAAATGCAGTCAAATTGATTGGGTGGCGTTTCATGATACAGAAGGACAATGACCCAAAACATACAGCCAAAGCAACCCAGGAGTTTATTAAAGCAAAGGAGTGGAAAATTATTGAACGGCCAAGTCAGTCACCTGATCTTAACTCAATTGAGCATGCATTTCACTTGTTGAAGACTAAACTTCAGACAGAAATGCCCACAAACAAACAGCAACTGAAAGCCGCTGCAGTAAAGGCCTGGCAGAGCATTAAAAAGGAGGAAACCCAGAATCTGGTGATGTCCATGAGTTCAACACTTCAGGCTGTCATTGCCAGCAAAGGGTTTTCAACCAAGTATTAGAAATGAACATTTTATTTCCAGTTATTTAATTTGTCCAATTACTTTTGAGCCCCTGAAATAAAGGGATTGTGTTAAAAAAAATGCTTTAGTTGCCTCACATTTTTATGCAATCTTTTTGTTCAACCCACTGAATTAAAGCTGCAAGTCTGCACTTCAATTGCATCCGAGTTGTTTCATTTAAAATTCATTGTGGTAATGGAGAGAACCTAAATTAGAAAAAAGTTGTCTCTGTCCAAATATTTATGGACCTAACTGTATGGATGCGAAATAACAATATATTATTTACTCTATACAATTCCAGGCACCTCACATCACGATAAAGAGAACTGAGCTGGGAGAAGTTTGCGACTGACTTGAGCTTTGTTGGTAGAGATTTTTCATAGGCTTCTGGGATGCTAGTGTTAAGTACAATTAATCATGTTTAAAAATTGTCCTGCCAAACACTCCAAGTAATTCCAGACATGACTTGTGCTGTTTTTCTTTTTGACATGTGTTAATTAAGTGCTGTATCAACAACACTGTTTTCCATTTGCATATGTAGATTTTAATTAATCCCCCACTCCCATATATTATTGTGCCTTCCTAAGTAATTTGTCTACTTATAGTCACACTAGTGCAATGCTGAATGAAACCCTATACTGTAAAAATGCCACCACATGTTTGAGATTTTGTTATTGAAGTATTGGTTCTTGTTAGATCCCTCAGCAGCAGTGGTAAACATTTATTATTACTTTAAAAAGTAAAAAAAAATAATGATTTTATTGGGGAAAACTTTATTATGTCAACACTGGGCTAAACTTAGGTCACTAGCCACTTCTGAGTACACACTGTCAAAATCATGTGACAAAAAAAATATCCAAAAATGACGCACAAAAAAGGCAATATTAGAGAGTGTTTTTTTGGAACTTTTACTTGATACTTATAAACTGATTACATTTCTATCACCACAACTTGTGTTAATGTTCGGGTAAAATTATCTTTAATCCTTTTTTTTATAATTTCAAATCAAATACACAACTAATTCTTATGCAGAAGAATTTCGATGTTATAGCTGTTATATTTGCCCATTTATTTTTAAAGTGAATGTGACCCACAATTGCTTAACACAAGAATTTTTAAGAGGCTTATAAATAAAGCCAGTCCATGTCACTTTAAAGACACAAACCACAGACAGTAGAAAGTACACCTCACTGAAGGGTTACTTTCTACCCTGTTACAATGTAACAATGAGTAGAAAACAGGCTATACATTGCAATACAGTTTTTTCACTGAAGAAAGGAATTGTCACCATATTTTTCAGGTAATGGCCTAACACTTGCACATGCTATTTTCCTGGTGTTAATACAAAATACAATGTATCAAATTGATCCTGTTTTATTGTATGTGTGTGAGCCCAGCACTATACCGGCACCTTATTCAGGGCAACTTCCTACCTTGGTGCAATGGAACTGATCCATAACCATAAACTGGATTAAATGTGTTAAAAAATGAACAGATTATTTTCTTTTTACTATCATTGTTTTATGCTCAACAGTATCTGTAAAAGTATACAATGCAAATAAAATGTTATTTGGACACTTAATAATTCCATGACAGGCAGGAGCAAGTGAATAATTTTAAACAAACATTACTGTAAACTGTAAGAAATATTTCCATATATTGAAAATACAAAAAGCAGTTATAAAATCTCAAATTTTCTCTGAAAAAGTATACAAAAATTAAACAGGGGGAACACTAAGATTTCACAGATTACTATAGCAATTAAAATAAGATTTCAATCACAGTGGTTTATTTTTTCAGATCTGTCCAAAACACACACCTGGTTTTGACTGAAAACAATCTTAACACAGAGCAAGTTGCATTTTAACTACCCATGGTACTCAAAGGAACGTGTACAAGTCCAAATGAACAAACATCTTTGTATACCAATGATCAGTTTTCACCAATTACATTTTGGATGATTTACACAAAACATTTTAATTAGAAAAGACTTGATTAAAAAATTATGCAAGATCATGTGGAAAGACTTATAATTAAAAATACCTGAAATGGTTTAAATTATTAATTTTTAGAAAAAAACTGGAACATGTTTGAGTTAAACAAATATCTACAATATAAAACAGTACATGTCTAGTCCCCCTGAATAACTTGATTGGTCAGTTTGGCTTTGGTAATGTGTGAGACATACAAGAGGAGGAGGAGAAAAGGAATTTGAGCCATGCTGAGAGAGTCTCCTTCAAAGACTTCAGGAATGAAACCAGACCAGAGTTGAGAAAGGTGCCTTGGAAATTATGACAGAGTTGGAAAAGTAGGCTATATGGGAATGTGCTCAAGAAAGTGAGTGCCTGTGAAGAGCACATTCAAATATTGTAGAAAGGCGCTGAAGGTACATGCAGAGCAAGAGATCACAAATATTTCTTAATCATTCTTTACCTGTCTTTGACCTGAACCATGGCTAGTATTAAAACAAACCATCATTGAGTTAATCAGTTAAATAATTTTCAAGATAACTGTATTAGTCAAATTTACCAAAGCTCTACAAGAAATAACTCACCCTCCAGGGACTCTGTCTGGACGGCCACTACTCACACAGCTGGCTCCATAGCCAGTGCAGTCCCCACATACTGTGCAAACCATACACTGGTCTAGCTTCCATTTGTGCATTCCTGGAGGACACATCATGGATTTCTCTTCTTTGTCATCTACTTCTTCCTCCAAATCTTCATCCATTGCTGTTGCCATGTTTTCTACTCCAAACCCTGTGTGGAAAGAGTGTTATTATATTGATTTATGCTTTACTAACGTCAGAGGTATGATCCTTCATATCTTACTAGCACAGATCTGATAAACAAATCAAATGTAAAGGCAACATTAGAAGAAAAAGAAAAAAAAAACAGCAGCAGAAATTCAGATTACTATACAGTACATATAAGATACATTTATGCAAATACCCTTAAATTAAAACAGTTTATGATGAAGTACATGTTAAACAGAGGTCACAGTACAAGAAAGGACCTAATAAACTGAAAAATATATTTTGCCTTCCAAAGATGGTGGTCAAGTGTTACTTAGGCCAAAGAAAATAGAAGTAGTTTATTTTCTCTTAAATCTTTAAACTTGCAGGACACTACATCTTTAATCAGTTTCATAGAATGTTGTTAGTTCTGTATTTCTACATTATTCACAACCTAAAATCAGTGCACTACAATTGTCTTAGTCATACCAAGGTAGTGCCAGATTAAATTAAAAGATTCCTTTACTTAGTACCTTATTTATCAGTAAAGCTTGTGTTTATATGCACATTTTTTATAATATATTTTTTTTAATTTATCAGATGCAACATTCTGCATATGTAGTAAACTGCTACTATTACATCCAAATACATAGGATAAGGTGAAGAACATTCAGTATGTTAAAATTACGTGAATACATACAGTATTTTCTGTAATCATCATGGGCTGCTATCTAAACTGTATTTTTCCAGTTTTAACATGGCATTGTATTTCACATGATTTGGATGTCCAGCTTTCTTTCCTTTGACTTTTACTTTTCTTTTAAATCACCAGATTATAAAGAATTTTATAAGCAATAACTGCAGATTATATCAATAACTGATTAGTCATTATTCTTAATAAATTAATATGCATTTCTTGATAAGATAAATACTCCTCATTGTATTACATTTGTGCAAGAACATACCCTGAGAAAGTCTGTGCTTTAATCTACCCTTCTACTGATGCTGCCAAGGCCAGCTCTAGCCTTCTATCACCACATAATTATCTTTCCTAATACCTACTTAATATAACAGTTGTTTTTCACTTAACATACTGTTTCTCATCTATGTCAGTTTATAAATTTCTCTTTTTCCAACATCTGCAGAACAGACTATGTTTATAGTAAACACCTGGATCATCCAGGTGGTCTGGCAAATTTGAAGTGAATAGAAATTTTCTTTTCCAAGCAGGATTTTGTTTCCCTTATTCTGCTCTATAGTCTTTAACATTGTTTACTTTGTAGCCTTCTGGAGCATTGAACTCCTCGTTCTCAGAAAGTGATCTTCTTTCACTACTACCCTTGGGATGAGAAGGATACTAAATTTGCAATAGTTCTTTAAAATAATTGAGTCACCCTTTCCAGCTTAGGCATAGTTCAGTTCCATGAACAATTTTTATGAAGATCATATTCAGACAGATATTACTAAAGTTTCTGTTTCTTGAAGAGGGAAGGGTAAACGCATGTCTAGCGCTGTATTCCATTTTTCACAGTAGCATACGGGCATCACCAGCTTTCTTGAATGGGACCCCAAGCTCCCAACATGTCCAATATAATGTATGTATATCACAGTGATCAAAACTCTGAGGGGGTCCCAAGTGCTCAATTAAGAAATTGTGAAAACAATCTTCAACACATTGGAAGGACCACCAAGGAGCCAACAAACATTTAAGAGTACTTGCATTTATTTGTTTCCACTTTAGGCACTGCGAAGATTAATGGTCAAATGTATGTTGAGCCATATTTTTCACTTTCATATATTATACATAATAGATTTTTCCATGCATCGAGGAAAATATATTTGAGTAAGTATCATGTGATACTTTAGTCCAAATATAAATATGAAATATTATTTGTATATTTTGTAGATGGAATGCAAGTAAATTTTCAGGTCCACAACAGTGTTTCTGATGTGGAAATGATTAAGTAACATTACTCATTGTACCAAGTCCATGAAACCTGCTAACGAGGAAGTCAAATTTAGTACACAACACTGTTCCCATTTTCCAGTTCCAAGAAACCCACTACAACTGCATGAGTCTTTGTCTTGGTCTGCAGTATTTTAAAGCTCTGGGTCATAATACAACAGCCCAAAAGTTTGTCTTGTTAAATATGTGACTAAATTAGCACGGGATCATCCTCCGCTCATAGCATACTGCAAATGACCCAAACTGCTTTCTTTTGTTCTACATATTGGTTAAAGGAAAGTTCAAAGAACTCGTCAAAAGTTTATAAACACTGACTTCTTCGCAGGTAAAGGAAAGAAAAATACATGATCCAAAGAATGTAGTTAATTAAGAGAAGAGTTTATTGGGGTGAAAGGTTCAAATGGGAGATGAAGCAAGGATGCTGATGAGCCTAACAAATTTATAAGAAATAACAATGAAAGAAATGTACTGGTTGCTGCTAGTTCCTGTTAACACAACTGATGAAATACAGTCTCATGTCCCGTGCCTTCTCTCATGACGTCGCTCTGAACCTTTCCTGATTCAAGAGAACACCGCTTACTCATCTGTTTCTCTCTCAACCATGTTACCACACTACTTCAAGCTAACCACTGCATTCCCTCCCTCTCTGTCATTCCTCTCCAGATGCTCACACCATGCCCATTGCTTCTTGTTGGCAGTACACATTTGCATAGCAAGCTCACAATGTCACCCTCCTACGCTATCTTGGTGTCGTGCTGCCGCAAGCACATTAGTTCACAATCAAGCCGTTTTACTAGTAACGCAAATCATGTACCAACAATGTTAGGGAATTAAAGGTCTTAGTTAGATTATGCATTAGTTACAAAATAAAGAAGATATGCTATAGACTTGCACACTATAAAATGAAATGCATTACAAATAGCGCACTATTTTTGCGTTAATTTTTCTTCCTTTGCATAAAAATATTATAAAATCTACTACTTTCTTTCTACCTTAAACACAAGACCCCAAAGATTTGTTGTATGAACACTAGATCACATGGTTTCAAAATACCTTCAGGTACCTCAATACTTTCAGACTCTTCAGGTTTCTGATATGCCAGGCACATACCGTATGACTTTTTAGAAACTATGAGCAAGCAACTACTCACTGTGCACAATAGAGTTGTCCGATGTACAGTATATGGGCTCAAACTGTACAAGCATGTCTGGTCCAATTAACGTGCTACAACATGGATGATCAAACTGTATATATACATGTCCTGACCAACAGTTTTACCAAAAAAAAAAAAAAAACCATGATGGCCGCAGGCTTCTGAAAATGTCAACAAAGAAAAAGCTGTGTTCCTCACGTTTGCTGCACTATACGCCTTGAAAGTAAAAAAAAGTTGTAACTGGACATGTTAATGGTGAAGGTGTGGACAATATACATGTCCATTTTACAGAGATAATTCCAGGTATGCAGTCTATGTAAATTTACTGCTGTGTGTGTGTTTATTTTAGGCTCTTCCAGAAAAGGTTTCCTAAGATGCTTTGTCATTGGGTACAGTTCTGTTTTAAAGCATTCACATCCTGTATTATACCCATCGTCCTGGAATTGAACAAAATGTCCCGTTTTCAGGAGGATGAAATGCAAACAGAAAAACCTCCCCCTCTCCCCCACATATGTGCATTTTTACAAGGTGAATAATACTCCATGGGGGACCCCACTTTGCTTTCGGACTTCCATTTTATGGGTATTTATACATGATTCACAATACATGGAAACCTCACCCCAACCGCTGGGACTTGAATTTTTTTTGCATCTTGCACTCTTGCTGGATTAATAAATTGTGCCCTATTTTGAAACCATGACAATCTGGTTAGCCTACATGCATCACAGTTTCGGATTTTCAAAACCTGGTTACTCTATTAATAGCCATTTAGTTGTATGTGTGTTACTTTATGATATTTAGATATTTTTAAATCAAAAATATGAAAGCATGCATGACAATGTAATACCCAATGCACAATATACTGTGATCGAAGCACAATAATATCTTTATTGCAACATCAAAAAAAAAAAAAATCACGGTGTGAGACTGCTAACACTATAATAAAACAGATTGAAAATTTCTGATATAAAAGAAATTCATCCAATTGAATAATCCCCTCTCACACTGCACACGAAATGATGGCCGATGAAGCTGAAATTGTTAAAAACATAAAAAATAAAAAAAATAATCCGTCATGACTGCAAATCGGGCTTAAAATTCTGCCAAACTATATGCGCAAGATTAGTGGATTGAAAGGATTACACGCTTTTCTGTTTGGCTGTATGATTGTGTCATTCAGTGGAGCACCATACCACATTTGCTTCTTGCCTCACATTAAGTGCTGCTGCAATAATCCCTGCCTCCCTGTGACCCAAAACAGGGCAGATTAAATTTATCCCTAAACACATGCAGGATAAAATGTTGTGATGAACAGCACATGTTGGCAGACATCCTGGCCAGAACTGGATGTGGCAAGCATCCTTACCTGGACGGGAGGCAAGCACTTGGAAGCCATGAGAAGGAAGGTGTGGTTCGTCCTGCCTTGGCCAGTGGATACGCTGGCACTCTGGCAGAGTTGGACCGAGGAACAATACCCTTGTCGGGTTCTGTGGGTGCAGCGAGGGGAAGCTGCAAGGATCTGTGATATGTACTTTGTGGGGCTTCCACGTGACCCAGAAATGCTTCCTACAGGCCAATGCCCTGGCATCTTAAGTACTCCTGGTTCTAAGACAAAGAAGACTCAGACAAAGAAGACTCAGTCTGGTGGAAGATGACAAAGCTTGCCTAGGAGGAGTAGAGGAAAGGAAAATAAAAGAAGTTGTTTTTTGTATTTTGCATGTGCAAATTGGGAAGCCTTCATATAAAGGTAACTATTTGTAACAAAACCTTTTATTTTAACCCAGGTCTGTGAGGATGTGTCTGGATTTTGGAGTGCTGAAACACCCCTTGGTGGTCACAATGTATACCTGTAACTTTAATTCAGTTCTTTTTACTTGACTGTATGGTACCTAACAAATAAAGTTCTTCCTCACTAGCTGCCACCAAAAGGCCGGTGCATACACATGCACAAAATTACACAACAACACAAAACATTTCAAAAAGACAATACATATGTAAAATAATGCACATTTTTTAATAAGCTTTCATAGTAACACATCTGTAATTTTTTCTAGTAACATATTTGCCTCTTTGAAAATATATGGTGTTTTCCACAACTGGTTTTATATTAAATTTTCACATCCAGCTTATGTAAGTGATGTATTTTGTGGTTAAAAATTTGAGTATTAATTTATCTGTAAACATATATATTATTGCCCAAATGGCTAAACAAGTAAAATGACCGCTGAAGGCCTGGAAGAAGCACTAAAATGACAGAAACTCTGTGAAACCTAACAAATTTAAATAACAACCAATGACTTTAACAAAGCAGACAAGACTACAATATTACTGTTTGCACCTTGCTACTTTTTAAACAGATAACTTTTAACATCTGTAATTAGGAGTATTTATTTTATTATGTGCTTAAAATGCAATACTAGTGATACTTGCATTGTTTAAACATTTGCAAAATGTTTAAGGGAATGTTTGACTACTTATACCAATGTCTTCTCATGCCATTTTGATTTGAAAACATGTAGCAACTGAGCTCAACTGGATGGTGAAAGTACACCCAAATTCTTATGTCTGCCATATTGCATTCTAACCATTAGTATGTGAACAAACAACTAAAAACAGTTGTTGAGTATAAACGTTCAGACACTTTGTATTCACGTGTTAAAAAGCAGGTTACATTCAAGTTACATGTGTCCACAGTTGTGGTAGACGTAGTATCACATATGAAAGTGGCTTAAATCGAATGTGGAAAGTTTTGATTTGATGTGTATTGTTGTTCACACTCTAAAAACAGATTTTTGTCACTTATGAGTGAAAAAATACAAAATCAGATTCTGTGTGAATGCAGCCTTGAATGTCGCAATTTCATCCTTCAGTTGTACAAAAATTGAAAGATCTGGGTCAAGGTCAGGTTGATCTAGATTCAACCCTATACCAGCTCTTCACAGAATTTCCAATCAAAAGAGGATATGTCAAGATATAAAAATGCTGGTGTTAGATTTATTAAAAAAAATAAATATGGAAAAAAAATAAAAAAAAAACATTTTTTGGAACTCAAAGATGAATTTCCCCTTTAAACCTACATCACTTTTTACTACACCAAGACTGTAACAGAACCTGTCAGAAACCAACATCCTGGTACCAAAGTATGTAGATGGAGTATAATTTTAATTACCTAAAAAAAAGTTTGATGACCCATTAGGTTAGAGTTGTTAGATGTAGCTTTTCTAAAGGACCCTAAATTAAAAACATCACATATCTCAAACAAAATTCAAAAACTAAAATGTAGATATTTTAAAGATGGAGTTTGAATTTAGACAATGAACAATTGTTGACCCCATACTAATGCTCAAGATGTAACAGTATTACCAATTGCAATGGAAAAAATATGAAGGCTTACAAACATCTTCAATAAGTCAGCATCATCAACCAGAAATACCTAAAGGTAAACTAATAAACCACAGAAAGACAGCTGAGAGATTTTTTTTTTTTTTAGAATCAAACCCTAACAAGGTGGGAGAGTAAATACCTAATTTGCAAAGGAATGGAATACCAGACAATCTATGTACCTGACACAAGTTTCTCTTGAAGGACCTTTAGCACAAAGAACAGAATAACAGAAAGCCAAATTTCATCATTCAAGACAGAGCAAGTTAAAATTATTGCTGTCACTGAAATTTTATATGCCTTTAATTGAGTTTTTAAAATGTAATAATTTTAGGCAATCCTACTTAAAAGTTTTAAGTCTGTATTTCTGTAATTTTGTATAGGGCTAATTAAAGAGCAAATCTTACTTCACAGGTTTAAAACCTACTTCATAGTTTGTTGATACATTAGTATATGGATAATCTGCCATAGAAAAAAAAATATTTACTTAATTACTTTACTCAAATTAAGGTTACTTTAAAAATTAACATGAAAGATAAATAAATGTGACAGCAATAACCCTATAATCCCATACATCAGACATATATGGTATTACTTTGAAGCCAAATTGCCCAACCATTTATCATTTATCGCGGCA